>NW_026294758.1:45162445-45387445 GCF_026119805.1 Tympanuchus pallidicinctus
TATTTATGATTTTGCTATGATCATAAATGCTATTGATGCCTTGCTTTATCTGCTGTTTTTATTCAATCAACTTTTTAAATGCAGGGCTTACTTTAAATGCAGGCTTTAAATGCAGGCTTACTCTGTGATAATAATGCCTATCTTATTACTTCCATTTGCAACCAGAGCTGTTTTCAAGAAGCACAACCTTATTGCTATCACATTTAGGCCAATTAGTTGAGATTTCATTGTTGTTGTATTGTTAGAATGAAGTTAACACATGTAAGAATTACATGTTACTTCCTGTTGCCAAAATTATAGAAGAAAACACCATGTACATATAGCAAGTGTAACTACATGAAAGTAGAATATATTCCCTACTCTTGGTTTATAGATTGTTCAGAAAAGTCAATTCTGATCCTGGATTTCTACATCAATATATATATATATATTTAATATATGTTTAACTCATACCTATCTATCCCTCTTTCACAGAATACTGTAGACAGTCTGAAACTGATGATTCTGGTCCTTGCTTGATACTACTACTTCTCTTCCAGCAGGGAAGAGAATTCTTTCTTGTTACCAATATCCCAGTTAGCAGATGATGTTTGTTATCAAGTAGATGTTATGATATTGCCTATTGTACAATAAGATCATACTAACTAATTCCTAGGATGACAGTGATCCACTCTTAACAGAAAATAAATAAATAAATAAATAAATAAATAAATAAATAAATAAATAAATAAAAGGCAACATTCCCGATTTATTTAATGAAAACAAAATTAAGACCCTCAGAATACAAATTTGGGATTTAACATCACCATGTGATGTCATCATGTGTAGTGGTCAACACACTTCTTATAGGTTGACTGGAGTCTCTCATCAGGTCCATCACACTGTCCTTTACTTCTTGAGCAAATAGAGTACATGATAACAACAGAAAATTCCTCTAGAATGATCAGCACCATGGTTTCTGTTCAAAGGAGGATAGCATGCTTACACTTCCAAGATCTTTTGCTCTCCTTTCTCTAAAAATTTATAACGAGAACTGCAGCCCATGAGTAACTCTTTATCACAGAATCATAAGATAGCTTACGTTGCAAGGGATCTTGATGTAGGTATCTTTGCCACCCACTAGACCTGTTTGCCCAAGTCTCCATTCAACTTTGCCTTGAACACCTGGTGTATCCACAACTTCTCTGGGCAATCTGTTCCAGTGCCTCAACACTCTCCAAGAATTACCCTAATATTTAATCTAAATTTTACCTCTTTCAAAGCTATTCTTCCTTGTGCTAATACTGTCAGACTGTGTAAAAAGTTGGTCTCTATCATATATATAAACTCCCTTTAAATACTGAAAGATGCCAGTGAGGTGTCCTTGGAGCCTTCTCCAGGCTGAACAAGTGCAGTTCCCTCAGCCTTTCTTCATAGCAAGATGATCCACCCTTTGATTGTCTTCGTGGCTCCAGCCCTCAGCTCACTTTACAGTGTAGTCTTTCACTTTCCTGTCTTGTTTTTTATTTGATTACCCAGAAACAGTCTGAATATTTTCGTTGTCCTTTTGTCAATTGCATTCTATGCAAAAATCCACATGAATACTTTCTATCATAAAGTTATGGGTCTGCAATTACAAGTAACCAGGCTGTTTCCC
This sequence comes from Tympanuchus pallidicinctus, assembly GCF_026119805.1. NCBI lineage: Eukaryota > Metazoa > Chordata > Aves > Galliformes > Phasianidae > Tympanuchus > Tympanuchus pallidicinctus. Next base: position 45,164,082 of record NW_026294758.1, read on the forward strand.
TTCTCTATAATTAAGGACAAAAATAATTACATATCAAGACTTATAATTTTGTGATGACACTGTGTTAATTATGCTTTTGAAAATAAAAGAACTGTACAAAATATAATTCCTTGCTCAAGAAGAGATGAATAAAAATAACCCACGTTTCTCTTGCATTATTTTCTACAGTAAAACAAATATTAATGGAAGAATTTACTTTTTTATGAGGGCAGCTGTCAGTTGTCCTCTGCTGCATTCAGTTTCTGCTACCAGAGGTGAATCAACGTTTTCTGCAAGAACAAGACATCACTGGAGTAAAGTAGACTATATTGTTCTATCTCGGTTTCCAAGTATGTAGCTATACCTGTTTCTTCATGTATCTGCAAAAAGTAGCCATAGAATGAACATGAAGACACAGAAATAAAACATGTTCAAAATCTGAATAATTTCTTTCTCCTAGCATGCTGCACTAAACTTTCAGTGTTTGCAGTGATTACAAAAGAATTCAGACCTACTACTTCTGAACTATCTTGCTCAATACCTTCATCAATGACCTTGATGAGCGGATAGTGACCACCCTCAGCAAGTTTGCTGATGATATGAAGTTGGGAGGATTGGCTGACATTGGCTGACACACCTGAAGGGACTAGTCTCCACTCAAACATGGCTATATAGAGTCCAAATAGAGTCATATAGATTATAGTCTCCCTTACAAAACTTCTGGATCACTCAAATTTCTAGGTGAACTTAATATTCTAAGAACTGAAATTCCAGAAGCTTTGACAAACGCACAGAAAAAATTCTGACATTTCCTGATGTTGTCCAGATAAATTAATTTTTAATGAAACTGTTAGTGTCTCTCTTTGTACCTTTCAACTACTTGAAGCAGATCTATGTCAACAGAAAGGGAAATAAAAGCTGTTATGGAATGCCTTTCTTAAGTCTAATCAGTGGTAGTATTACTTCAGATGATTACTTCAGCTGAAACACTAAGCATTACACAGCTAAGATTTTGCTAGATAAGAATAATGTCATTAAAAACATTAACTGTATTTTGATCACATATTGTACTATATCGTTAAGCATGACAGAGATAATGCAGAAAATGAATGTCTATTGATTAACTCTAGTAGGAAGGGAAAACCAAACTGTAAAGGTATATTATTCTGCAAAAGATCCAGATCCATGATGCAATTCTTAAGCATTCCTCATTTATAATTCTTCTTCAGTGATAACTGTAAATATTACTGCTAGATTATACACTTAGAGATAGAACAAATAATGAATTAGTCTGGAATATGGCTTTCTTACCATTTAAGTAATTGGATATTGATATTTTTTTCATTGTATGACCCTCATACCCTTAATACAACCCCCACCAGCTCATCTCTAATGTATATGAACAATAACAAGCTAAACATTGCAGAGAACAATTTGGAGAGAAGGGATGTCCTCCAGAGGGATGTGGAAGATAAGTGGACCTCAAAGAACTTCATGAAGTTCTGCAAGGTGAAATGCTAGCTGGGTTGAGCAATTATAAGCACTAATACGCAGGCTGGGTGAAAAAAGCATTCAGAGAAGCCCTGAGGAAAAGGCCTTGGGGATGTTAGTTGATGAAAAACTCAATATAAACCAGCAATGTGCATTTGTAGCCCAGAAAACCTGAGCTACATCCAAAGAAATGTAGCTAGCAGCATGAGGGAAAAGAAAATTTTCTTCATGAGAATGCTGAAGCACTGGAATATATTGTTCAGAAAAGCTGTTGAGTCAGTCCCTTGAAGTGTTCATGGCCAGACTGGGTTGAGTTTTGAGAAACTTAATCTAGTGGAATGTGTCCCCACTCACAGCAGACAGATTGAAACTGCAGTTTATCTTCAATGTTCCTAATGACCCAAAGTATCATAAGACATTCAAAATAAAAATAAAAATAAAAAAAATAAAAAAATAAAAAAAAAACCTTATTTTCTAGATTCTGAAAACACTTTAATTTTTCTTCATAGTTGACCATTTTGTTCACTTATATGAAATAATTTTGACAGTTAAGGCAAGTTAGAATCATTAAGTTACTCCATCTCACTCACATTCAAGTTCTCCGTAAAAGGTATAGTGAGTGTAGGCAAGGTGGAAAGATTTTATGAATCAAAAGAGACCTGTGATCAGTTCCAAAACTATGTAAGAATATCTAAAAAGACAACAGACTGATTATGGAAAGTCAAGAAGATATATCTTGTTTCCTTACGTGATTTCACGTAATACTTTCATAATCATACAATGGCACAGTTCAAATAATTACTATATTGCCCACAGATTTCATCAATATCAAGTCTTAAATAAGCAGTTTAATCCTCAACTTCATATACTAAATCATCATATAAATGACATAAAACATACAATAAATAATTTATTGTTAATGTATGTAATATATAGGCAGTTTCATAATAGTAATATGATCCAATACTTATGATTCATATCTATTATATCCAAATATAAAACAACATAGTAATAATAATAATAAATTGATTGCTGATCAAAGTTTTCCTATATTGGCATTTTTAATTACATAGGTTAATTTGCTGTAGTTTCAAATAAATTTCAACAATGTCAGACAGCTCCAGATTTTAAATGTTCTATCTATGTAAGGAAACAAAGAATCATGGAGCATCCTCATGGCTGAAGATTAGAAGTTTCTAATGATTTTCTAATATACGTCTATATCACAAATGGATTTACCTATGTTAAACATGCTATCGTCTTTGAGACAGAGACTACATTTGCATTATTCATTTTTATTCTGGCTATGGTAATTACAGTTTTATACCTGTCCAGTCTTACACATTTTCAGACATGAAAGTCCTTAGGCTTTTATGCGTAGACCTACAATTATCGTCACCTGTTTGTGTCTGCACAGCTTGGCAAATACAGAGTACAAGAGGAAGTACATGACATCTCTGGGTAACCCTTTTTTCATTGGAGAAGTTTTCTTTCTTCCAGTTCCTTGGAAGCAGTTTCTCTGGTCACTGTTTCTGCATACTGGAAGAACAGTAAATGATAAAAAGTGCAGTTCACTGATACAGAGCAACCTGAAATCATTAGGTAAACTACACACAGTCAAATGTGTGTTGTAGGAAAAACAAATACAAGATGGAAACAATGAATGTATGTCATCCTTACATGACAGAAAAGTTTATCTAACAGCACTGGAAAATACTTACCAGGATCACAGATAAGCATGTTGACTCAGTGACTTACGAAGCCACACTGCTCTAATAAGATAAACAGTATTTGAAACTTCCTTTTGTGGCTACACTTTTTCATTTTATTTCCTTCTTATTAATCAAATTAAGCAATCATTATTAAATAGATATCAATGCTTTCTACTTGTTACACTCTTAATCTTTACATTACCTGGATCTACGTTATTAGGTAGGGCAGTAAGATTCTGCAGGAGGTAATCATGCAGTTTTTCTCCTAAGTAACATCAGAAGAAATAGACCAAAATATTTATTAGGCTATGCTGAAGAGCATCCTGGTAACAGTGAGCAGAAACAGCAGCTGCAGTATCATTTACATGCTCCAGTAGCTTAAACTGTATTGATAAGCCAGTAGAACATCTGATGCTTGAAAGCACTGGATTGGTAGAAGTACCTAAAAATATTTTTTACCTGTCTTTTCTTTGTCTTGAAAGTTGCAAAGTCTCAAGAACAATCTCTCTGTTCTTCCTTCCTGTGTTTGAAGAATTATTAAAAAAATAAACAGAACAAACCCCAAAACTCACTGGAAGATAAAGTTCTATATTTACTGAAACTAAAATACAGTCTCCCAATTTCTTCTTACCAAAATAGTACACAAAATAATATTCATATATCTTCCACTTTTCTGTGTCCAGAAAATCACAATGTGGAACAGAATACTTTGTGATTGACTGTACTTCTTTTTGGATTCCTTTTTGAAATTACCTTAGAGAAAGGAGAGTGGAGGGGAAGGGGAAGCAGGGAAACACTGAAGGAAAATGTTCAAGAATTTATGTGACAAAATTAGGTAATTATTTATCTTCTTGTAGCAAATTGTACTGTTGCAGATCTTACTGATGCTATTGAATATATTGTTGAGTGCGCAGAGTGTAATTATGGGAAGACATCTCTATGTCTATATTATCACTGCATTTCACCACATTTATTATGTGAAAAGTGATATATGAATCTAGAACTTTCAGATCTTAAAGCCATTGCTGTTCTTGAGGGGGCAACGTATACTTTTCACGACTGTTCTAATGGCCCCCAATATGGCATTATATTTGTGACCAATTTCTTAATCATAACTAGCTAAGACAGGTATTTACCCTTCTCTTGATGTTCCATCTCCTCAAAATCTTGAAGAAAAATAGCTCTTAAATATTAGGGATATAAATACGAGATCTTTTCCTGAGACCAGCAGAAAAATGAGTTGGACCTAGGCAGAGTTACACAGGACAATGCATAGCCAATGAATCATTTAGCAACTAAATGCCCTATCAAGAAGAAACATGCAGTGAAAGATTCTACATTCAGAACTGCTGCCTGCCTCAGTACCTACAGATTCTGAATGAAGCTGTGCTTGTTTATAGCCTTATCAATGCTAAGCAAGACTATGCTGGCCTGTTTATGATCTCAGAAAAGAATGCAGCTTAGGTAATCTTACCTCCTTCTCTTTTTCCCTATTAAACATGTAAGTAAACATAAAGGAAGTAAAATACTCTTAGATGAAGTTCAAAGGATCTGGGAGGCACTGGGGCTGACGGTGGAGCAGTCTTGGGGAAGAGAGAATGAGATAAACCTGGAAAAGAGCAAATTAATGAAAAGCTAAGCTGAGTCATGGAACAGAGTGGAGAATCTGAAAGTTGAGAGAGAAAAGATCTAAAACAGATAAGCAAGCATAGTTACTTGATAACAAAGGATCTATTGGAAGACACAGAAAGTATATAATTCTAAGAAGATACTGTATGTCAGTGGCTGTAAGAGAACGAGAGAATGAGAAGAAACTGGTGGCTAACTGAACGCTGTTGTAGAACCAAACAAGAGTTTGAGGACTCAAATGAACAGGAGGAAAACAGAAGTAAGTCTGGAGAAGGAATAGCCTCTTTTTTCTTTTTTTTCTTTTTTTCTTTTTTTTTTGGTTGTTTGTTTGTTTGTTTGTTTTTAATGTCAGAATTATATCCTGAATATTCAGAATCTACATGAGATTAAAAATAACATTTCTACCACACCATAAATACTGGAGTTGAAATGAAAAAAAAACAAAAAAAACTCAAAAAAAACTCAAAAAAAAAAAAAAAAAAAAGAAAAAGAAATGAAAACAAACAAACAAAAAAACCCAGGAAATTCTTAGGATTCTTCTGGATTTGATTTACACCATTAATGTTCGCACTAGTTTAGGCCTTTACAAAAGGAAGCTCATTGGACTATTGGAAGCTCAAGGAGCTCATTGAGCTATATTTACATCTTAAACAAACAAAAAAACAACTGCTGAAGTTTATAATTAAGATCAGTTTTATAAAAGAACTTTGAAATTTTATTTCCTTTGTTGAAAAATAAGTTTGAATGGAAAAATATGACTAATACATGATTTCCCTCACAGGACTAGTTTAATATGGAAAACTGTCCTTCCATACTAAAACACAAAGGACTTGGCATCCAAACTTGCAAATAATCTGGAGTCAATACAATAGATTTAATCTTTCCATTCCTTTTTCATGAATAACTTCTTTGGCTAAAATATTCTTGATTATTCTTGATGCCTTAATTTCTGTTTTAATTGAATTGCTGAGAATGAGAATTATTAGAAAGTGTTGTGTGATGAGAAGTTCTGTTTGGATAATATGGTCTTAACAACCCTTGTTCTCCCTAGTATACAGAGTCTTCCTTAAAAGGATGTAAGGATGTTATAGTGCATAGTTTATATACTACATTCTGTAGGAGAATAACTTCAGTATGTATGCATTCCGTGATTATTGGATGGGATAAAAGAAAACATAAACTAAAATAATATAAAAGTGTTATAGAAAGAGTCATCACAAGTAAAATATTCTTTTTCAGTGGAATTTATGTTTATGTAGGTCACTCCTGATCACGCTGTTGAAACATTCTTTCTGAAATCAAATTTAAAGAATTCACAATATTTTAAATTGAAAATAATGTGGATGCACTGGTCATGAAAAACGCTAGGCTAACACTTTGTAGTAAAGACTTCAGGAGTTTTTATGAGGACTGACCTGTTAATAAACTTACCGGTACTTCTGAAGAAGTCACATTTAGAAGTGAGAGAATAATTTAGTTTTGTGTGAAGTCCTTGATGACAGGACAGGACAATGGTTTTCAAATGTCAGGATAAGAGGCAGTGGGTACAAACTGATACATAAGATGTTCCATCTAAACATCAAGAAGCATTTATTTACTGTGTGAGTGATGGATCTCTGGCACAGGTTATCCAGAATGGTTGTGGAGTGGAAGAAGTAAAGCAAAAAGTAGGATTGCTACCCTGGACTTCAGGAGAGCCAACTTTGATCTCTTCTGGGACCTACTTGGAGCTATCCCATGGGCTAGGATGTTGGACGGTAAGGGGGCCTGTGAGAGCTGGTCGGCATTTAAGCGGCTCTTCTTCCAAGCTCAGGATCGGTGCGTCCCTGTGAGGAAGAAATCGGGAAAGGGTGGTAGGAGACCTATGTGGATGAACAAGGAGCTTGTGCACAAACTCAAAGGAAAGAATAAGGTCCACGAAATGTGGAAAAAGGGTCTGACTACTTGGGAAGAATACAGGAATGTTGTCAGGGTCTGCAGGGATGCGACGAGGAAGGCTAAAGCCCACCTGGAATTAAATCTGGCAAAGGTGATAAAGGATAATAAAAAAGGCTTTTTTAAGTATGTTAACAGTAAAGGAAGACTAAGGAGAATGTGGCTCCCCTGCTAAGTGACGGGGGTGTTCTGGTAACAGGGGATGCTGAGAAGGCAGAAATACTGAATGCCTTCTTTGCTTCTGTCTTCAGTGAAAAAACTCCCCCTCGGGAATCTGAGACCCTGGAGATTAGTGAGAGGATCTGGGGAATGGAAGACCTCCCTTCTGTCAGGGAAGAGGTGGTCCGGGAGCGCCTAGGCAACACCAATGTTCACAAATCCATGGGACCCGACGGGATGCATCCACGGGACCTGAGGGAGCTGGCAGAGGAGATTGCTGAACTGCTTTCTGTCATCTTTGAGAGGTCTTGGAGGACGGGGGAGGTGTCTGAAGACTGGAGGATAGCCCAGTGTCACTCCGGTCTTCAAAAAGGGTAAGAAGGAAGACCCAGGCAATTATAGGCCAGTCAGCCTCACCTCTGTCCCTGGAAAGGTGATGGAACAGCTGGTGCTGGATGTCATCTCCAGACAACTGGAAGAAAAGGAGGTTATCAGGAGTAGTCAGCATAGGTTCACCAAGGGGAGGTCATGCTCAACCAATCTGGTGGCCTTCTATGATGTTGTCACATGCTGGGTGGATAGTGGGAAGAGCGGTAGATGTAGTCTACCTTGATTTTAGAAAGGCATTTGATACTGTCTCCCATGACATCCTTATAACAAAGCTGAGGAAGTATGGGATAGATGAGTGGACAGTGAGGTGGGTTGAGAAATGGCTGACGGGCAGAGTACAGAGGGTCATTGTTGGTGGTGCAGAGTCTGGCTGGAGATCTGTAACCAGTGGTATTCCCCAGGGGTCTGTGCTGGGTCCGGTCTTGTTCAACATCTTCATCAATGCCCTTGATGAGGGGACAGTGGCCACCCTCCGCAAGTTTGCTGATGATATGAAGTTGGGAGGATTGGCTGACATGCCTGAAGGCTGTGCTGTCATTCAGCGAGACCTGGACAGGCTGGAGAGCTGGTCAGTAAGAAACTGGATGAGGTTCAACAAAAGCAAATGTAGAGTGTTACACCTAGGGAGGAATAATTGCATGCACCAGTACAGGCTGGGGGATGACCTGCTAGAAGGGAGCTCTGTGGAGAGGGACCTGGGTGTCATGGTGGACGACAGGTTGGCCATGAGCCAGCAGTGTGCCCTCGTGGCCAAGAAGGCCAATGGCATCCTGGGATGCATTAAAAAGAGTGTGGCCAGCAGGTTGAGGGAGGTGATCCTCCCCCTCTACTCTGCACTGGTAAGGCCTCATCTGGAGTACTGCGTCCAGTTCTGGGCTCCCCAGTACAAAAAAGACAGGGATCTCTTGGAAAGAGTCCAGCAGAGGGCCACAAAGATGGTGAAGGGCCTGGAGCATCTCTCCTATGAGGAAAGGCTGATTGAACTGGGTCTGTTCAGCCTTGAGAAAAGAAGACTGAGAGGGGACCTGATCCAGGTCTATAAATATCTAAGGTGTGGGCGGCAGAATGGCGAGGCCGGACTCTTTTCAGTGGTGAGTGGAGACAGGACAAGGGGAAACGGACGGAAACTGCAGCATCGGAAGTTCCACACAAATGTGCATAAGAACTTCTTTACAGTGAAGGTGACGGAGCACTGGAACAGGCTGCCCAGAGAGGCTGTGGAGTCTCCTTCTCTGGAGATGATCAAGACCTGCCTGGATGCCTACCTGTGTGACCTGGTGTAGGGAACCTGCTTTGGCAGGTTTTGGACCAATCCCTTTGGCAGGGATTGGACTCGATGATCTCTGGAGGTCCCTTCCAACCCCTACAGTTCTGTGATTCAGTGATTCTGTGATCTTCAAAAGCCATCTGGATGTGGCTATGGACAAGACCCTCTAAGCATCTTTGACTTCTTATTTTTAATTTTTTTAATTTTCTTTTTTTTCAGTTTAGACACTTGTTGGCTGAGATTTCCCATCCAAATAGTAATAATCAAGTCACATAAAATTTTCTCTGTTTTTACTAGGAAACATATTATCTGAAGATCTTAGGAATTATGCTCTGGGGAAAAATAATAATCTGAATCTCTATGAATCAATTTGGTTCAACAAAAGAGAAATCAACTTAGCAATCCTGAAGCAGATTGAAGAGGGTACTACAAAGATCATTTCAGAGAAATCTTATTTTTATTCTCTAGAAACTTAGCATGTTGTTCATGAAATGTTTATAGACTCACAGCAAAGATGATATCACAATTTTAATTGCAAGTAATGTTTTGGAGAGACATGCAAAGAAGGATTTCATTTTATATTCTTCCTTTCCATTTTCCCATTTTATCCTGCAAAAGTCCATAAAGATGCACTACCAAGTCTGTGTCTTGTACCTTCCTTTCAGTGCTTGTCTGTGTCTCTTGATTCAGTAGAGAAAGGGAGGTAAAATGAGACATATGGAGATACACTCCATATCTCAGATGGCTGAGGAGATTAATTCTATAGTTGCTTCTATAGTCAAGAAGCAACAGATCAAAGCTGCAAAGTAAACCAAGACTTTGACTCCTCCCTCTATCGCTTTGACCCCCCAGGGTTTTTTTGACCCCCCAGCTCAGCTGTCAAATAGCACAGCGTTGTCACATGCAATGCTGTGATTTGAATCTCCTTAACATTTGGTAGGAGGGAATGTTTTGATTTGTGAGGCTTCACTTAGATCAACTTCTTGTTAGAGATTCTCTTTTTTATATAAAGTATTCTCAGAAACTTTTCTATAGAGGAAGCTACATAAACTAAGCAAAAAGTGTTTTCTTAAAAATGAGAAGATAGTATTCAAACAAAAGAATAACACAATCTTTTAGATGTGTAAATTTGTTAGCAACTTCCTTTTATTCCTAAGTTTTAAAGTACATGAATTCAACTATTTACTATTAGGACTTACACCGAATAGTTTCATAACTATGATCTCTGATCTACGGGTGCAAAATGGTGTCTTATTTTCCCTAGATCATGAAAGCAGTCATATAATATTACTACACTAGCTGATGTATGCTGAATCTGATTGTAGTCAAAGGTGTGAACTGGCTAGCTGTCATTTATCCACTCTTTCCTTTATTAGATCCCATTTTCCTTTTCTAACAGAAAATATCACACATCTCTCATTTAGTTCTTTGCTGCTGTCATAATAAGCTAAGACTACTTTTTTCCCATGAAGGCTACATTTTGAAACAAGAAGAAAATAAAGGGAAAATAAGAAAAACAAAACAAACAAATAACAAAATGAACACCTAACACCTATTGTACTGTGTTCAAACAGAACACAAATCTTGAAGCAGACCTCCTGCATCTGTGTGCGTACATGCATTGCATATACATGCATGATATTTTAAAGAAAAATAGCACCAGATTGTGTTCTGTACTCTAAGTACATTCTTTTTAAATTGTTAGCAGAGTTCTCACTACATCTAAAATACCCCAAATACTCTAGCAGTAAAAGACAAAGCTCCTCTATCTACAAATCTTATTTACAGCTTTCACTACATATGGTGCTGTTTATTTTCAGTTTGTGGCAAATACTCTAGTGCACTTTGATAATGCTCATCCTGCTTCATCACCTCCAAGTCCCTATAGATCTTCATGAACTATGCAATTAATTACTAGTTTTCTAGGCCTCCAGCTTTCAGCTCTTTTTGGTTTAAAAAGTAAATAAACAAATAAATAAATTTAAAATATAGCACAAGGACATAATGCAAGTTTCTATAATTATTCCTTTTTTTTTTTTTTTTTTTTTTCCTTAGTGATAGAAGCAATCAAGCCTGATTACTTTGTATTTATGTACTTCACCTTCTGGTCCTACCTCCCTTATTTCATACCTTTCACTGCTAACTTAGCTTCTTTCCATGGGGATTGGGGGTCTGTGGTACAGCAAGTAGTGGTGATGTGGCTCTGCAGAGCAAAGACGCAGAACCAAGTACAGACCATCTTACTGGCTAACCACTGTGGTGGAGTAAGTAGTTGACTTTTACTTGCTCCCCTTTCCAGAGGAGAGACAGTAAGGTGAATCTTCTCTGCCTAACAAATCCTAATTTCCACAGCAAAGAAAAAAAAAATATATATATATATTTTATATATATATATATATCCTGCTATATATATATAGCAGGATTTGAGACTATTTGAGTCCATCTCTGAAATGAATTTAAAACTTTCCAGGTAGATCATACAATAATATAAACCCTCATTTCTTTAAGGCAGCAGATACACAAATAGCAAATGTTCAAAAACTGTCACCAATAATTACTGTCACTAATTACTAATTACTAAGATGGCCTTCTTCTTCCTACTCAACTTTCCTCACTTAAGAAATTCAAATGAATCACAAAGGTTTACAAAACAAAGACAAGTATAAAGGATGTCTGCTAAGGTTGCTGACGTACTGAATCAGCATTTAAAAGATTTGTACTCAATTGTTACCGAAATATGTTTTTTGCACATAGACAACACGTGTTTACTTATCTAGAACTTTCTATTATCTTTAATAATGATAGTTCACCATATCTCTGGATTACAAATGCAGGTTTTCAGATATGAGTGCAATAATAACTCAGGAAAGTTTATTGTAGTCACTTTGTAAGCCAATCTATAACAGATGCATCAGTGTTGTTTTGGGATGCATCATCTGTTAGAGTTCATCTGACACCTTTTCATATATTACTCATAAATAACTGCAATAATAATAAAACTACCATAATGCATACCATAGCACATTAAAAAAAAAAAAAAAAAAAAAAAAAAAAAAAAAAGAGAGAGAGAGAGAATAATGTAGCAAATAACTTTTTTTTTTTTTTTTTTAAATTCCTCCACTCCTTGCAGTATAGTAATCTCATGATCTCATGTCCACTGGTCCACTGATTCCAGTTGTTAAAGAGTGTCTTACTGTGCTTAAGAGCTTAGTGGGATACCTTTTACCAGAGATACAATCCAAGGAAGAACAGCCAAGAGGAACACAGTGCTGCAAACTATTAATAGAGTACAATTTAACAAATGGAATTCATGAGACTGAGAAATGAGGCAATATGGCTAGTCATCTGAGTTACATTTTAAATGTTATGACAGAAGTCACCCAGGGTATGGTCACAGATAGGCATTCTGATGAGCTGAAGGAAGCCACCAGCTTGTTCTTCTCCTCTGTTGTCTTTTAAATTTTAAATCTACACTTTCATTCTGCACTTCAAAATAAAAATTATGCTGCTAGTATACAGCCTCATTGAAGACATAGATAGTAGGTGTATGAACAGGTGAATAGGGTTTCAATAATTAACTTTGAATGATGAGAGAAAGATGTTTTTTATAAAAAGTCAGAAGGAATATGTGATACTCAGTTTCAGGTAACATAAAAGGTGCTTCCTTCCTTCTACCTCTCCTCCACAAAATAAATAAATAAATAAATAAAAATAAAAATCTTCCAAACCTAATTTAATTACCATCTTAGAGATTGTTCAGCATCTTACAAAAAATATTTCGAAGTCAATAAGACATGTAAATGTTTTACATTTTCCCAAGTCAGTGGCATACTAATCTCACAGTAATGTACTGATGCAATCTTGGCAAAAATAGAAACTAGTGTAAAAGGCTGAGTTTGATTTTTTTATATATATTTAAAGAAAAAGAATACACTTTAATATGTAGTTTGTAATGGATGAATTATGCTCCTTGATGTTATATTTCCTCTGATAATGAAGAAAAAAATTAAAGGTGTATTATCAAATCATATATATATATATATATATTTGAGTGTATATACACATAGGTATGTATAGGAGTGCACTACTATCCTATGTATAAAATCACTGATGACACCAAGGCATGATACACACTAAATATTAAATACGTCACACCTTCATGGTTTTTACTTATTTATTTATTTTTCAGTAATGAATTTGGATTGTTTTCAATTTTTCTTTTTCTTTTTCTTTTTTTTTTTTTTTTAAATATTATTATTATAATTTATTGGGCATCACTACAAAATCTGGAAATTTTATCAATTATATTTACTACATCTGCTTAATACTGAATAGGATGAAATACATTTGTTCCTGATGCATGCAGTGTTGCTTACTGAACAGGAAAAAGAGTAACTTTAAGATAATGGAAAGCTAAATGTAGTCCCAAAACTCACATCCACATTGTGATACCACATGAAAAATATAAAACTCATGGTTTTATTGCTTGATTATTCAATGTCATGCGAGGATCACAGTTTGAAGAATACTAAAACAGCTAAGAATAGTGATAAAAAGTGCTGGGACATGACATTAAAACCTGAAATGCCTATTTAGAATTGCCATTTCAAAACACATAACAACTCTTGCAGTCATTGTAATCAAGGGAGTAAAGGTGAGAATTTTTGCTTTCTTTAATCACATGTATTTCAATGAAGATAAAATAACATTTTGATTTTTTTTTTTTTTTTTGCTTGCTTTACTTTGAAGCTGCTAGTTGAACACTTCATCTTTCATTAAATACTCTTTTCTGACAAGATGAAAACTAGTTATCAATGCTACATCTCATGTTTATTTTTTCAAACAAAGTTGTTTTCGTGCAAAGTCATTCAGCTTTTTGGAAGATTATTTGGAAGAGGCTAGTGCTCCTTTAAGAGTAAAATTATGTGGGGTACTACTGTTCATTCTGTAAGTGGAAGTGCCAAAAGCAGACAGGGATTTATAGGACTGGAAGGGAACGTTGTTTAATCTTGGCTTTTGTCAGAAATAGGCTTTGCTATGGCAGCACTACCTTCCAGTGGACATAAAATATCATTGTATGATAGAAAGTATTGTAACACCTCTCCTCTTCTGAAAAGTAGCCACTGTCTGCCACAAAGTTTGCCAGGATCTCCATGGCTGACTTGAGTCAGGGGCTTCACAGCTGTGCTGGGAAGTCTGGTTCCAGGACAGAAGTAACAGCCTGGAAAATATGCATCTATCATTGCACAATCATGAAGTCAGAACGCCCAGTTATGTGCCATCTATCCTAAGGGACTTCTGCTGCTGCTTTTACTGACAAGTGTTTTATTGTGCTCATCCTGACACCTTACTACCCTTTTACACGAGAGGATCTGAGGCATGGAAGATACGTGCTCTGGGCTTCTGAAGAGGCTTATTTGCTAACAGTGAAGTATTCCGAAAGACTTCTAGTCAAAATCCTGTTGTTTCCATCTGGTTCCTATACACTCTTTCTTCTTTACAAGAGTTCGATGAGATGGGGCAAGAAAAGCAACTTTTTTCTCAGCTCAGCTTAGAGCTCCACGGGCACGAAATCTGACCGTTCCCTGGGGAGAAATTCAGAGAGCTGCCAAGTACAACCGCGACCGCGTGCGCCAATACCGCCTTGTAATAACGCTCCTAACAACCTCCTGACACCCCTCCTCGAACCGGTAACCCCAAGCATTTCTTCAGTCGCGCGTAAAACGGAGCAAGATGTTCCGCTGAAGAAACACTTCAATTTCTGCGAAATCCACTTACCGAGGGAAGTTTTGAGGGAGGGAGACGACGAGCATCGCGACTTGCCAAAGTCGGGGGGTCCGGACAGCCAGGAGCAGCGCGGCCCAGCCCTGCCCCGCTCGCTGCCCGCCGGGATGCTCCCCGGGCCGGAGCGAAGTGACGTCACCCTCCTTCTCCTCCTCGCCTCCCCCCGCGAGCGCGAGCGTGTGTGTGTGTGTGTGTGTATTCTTTCGGCGTGGGGTTCGCGTGCCCCTCCAGCCGGCGGGGCAGGCTAGAGTGGGCGCTGGCTGCTGCTGTTCCATCCAGGCAGAGCTCGTTGCATCGCTCATTCCCTCACACTCTCCCAGAGGTCGGCAACAAGCTTTTCCCAACACTCGAGGCCGTACATATCCTGCGATCCACACAGCCTAAGAGGATTAAAAACAAACAACAACCAACCACCACCAACAAACCGCGCACAAAACAGAGGGAGGAAGAGAGTGCCATCTCCAGCAGCGCGTTCGCCGTACCGCTTGTCCCGCTGCCCCCGCGCTCCCTCGGAGGAGCGGGCGGGCAGGGAGGGGCTGCCGGTGCCAGGGCTCTCGAGGAAGGTTCCCCAGGATTTTTGTACGCCCCGCGCAATCCCCCCTTGAATTTGCTTACACAGCACTTTTTTTTTTTTTTTTTTTTTTTTTTTCTTCTCCCGGAGGATGGCCGGTAGAGTTGGAACATGGGTGGGCGACCTCGCTGCTATTTGTAGCCAAATAATCTGCTGAAAGAGAGAAGAAGGAAGAAAGAAAAGAAAAAAAAAAAGGCGAAGGGGGAAGGAAGAAGGAGAGAGAAGGGGGAGGAGGAGGAGGAGAAGAAGGAGGAGGAGGGGACGGGGAGGAGGAGGGGAAACGGAGCAGCGGCTCGGGAACAGAGAGCGCGCCCGGGAGCAGCAGCAGCAGCAGCCAGCGCCGCAGGAAGAAGGAGAAAAAAAGAGCGGAGTGGAGGAGAGGAAAGGAGAGGGGGCGCTCGAAGGAGAGGCAGGCGGAGACCTGGCTCTGCTGGATGCTGGATTTTCGGACTCTCATTGACTCTCTCGTACTCCTCAGCGCCGGAGTGTGAGACTCGCACCCGTGCCGGCAGCAGCGGCCGGCGGCTCCGCTCGTAGCTGCTGCTGTTGCAGAGCTTGGATTAAATTGGGCGCCTTCGGAGACAAGCGTGAGCAGCAGGAAGAGGTGGCGGCGGGAAGCGGCGGCGGTGGAGGGCGGGCAGGCAGCGGCGCTGGCTGCCGCTGGGACTGGGGAGCCAGCATGACCAGGTAACCGCTTCTCTCCTGACCCATTTTCTCCACTGCCGCTCCATCGCGGCCACCTCTCTCGGCGCGTTTGTGCGTGCGAGCGCGCTTAAAGACTGTGTATGTGCGGGTGTGTGTGCGTGTGTGCAGCGCGGCACACGTGTGCCTCGAGCACGGCTCTACCCCGGCTGCCCCGGGGCTCTCCTCAGGCAGCTGCCAGCCCTCTCTTCTCTTCTCTCCGCTCCTCTCTAGCGGGATCCAGCCCAACAGCGAGGCCTGCTTGGGAAACGAGGAGAGTTGTGGTGTGCGGCGGGGGGTGGGGGTAGGATGAGGGCAAGTGATTGATCAGAGTCGACGTTTCCACTGAACTGCCACTCTGCACGGGCAGAGGGGGGGGGGGGGGGGGGAAGAGGGAGGGGGGAAATCTACATGAATTACGCTTCGGCCGTTTGCTTTGAAGGAAGAATTATTAATATTAATTATTGCATTTAATCAGCGTGGAGGAGGGAGGGTGCAGGAGGGATCTGAGGCCAAGCGTTTGCTTCAGTGACGGGCGCGTGGGGCGAGAGGCCGTGAGGGGCTCCCGGCTGCGGTCCGAGGAGGGCTCTCTTCTCCTCCTCTTCCTCCTCCTGTCTCGGAGGAGCAGGGAGGCACGGGGATGCAAAGCTTTTCACTGGTTAGGCTTTTAATTTCTTTGTTTACTGTCCCGAAACCACTTAAAAGAGAGCACATCGGGTTGAAAACAGCGTTCTTAGCGTTGATGTAGAGGCTCGAAGATTTGTTCAGAAAACTTACCAGCTCCCTCTCCCTCTACGAGGACTTCTGCTGCGAGCAGACTTTCCCAGACCGGCAAACAAAACAATTGTTCCCTTTCACTGAATTTTTTTTTTTTTCACGTTTTCTCTTTACCTCCTCCCTTCTTCCCTCCCTCTCTCACAGATTTTTTTTGTTTAAGCTGCCGCCACTTACCCTTGGATTTATAGCTTTTGAGTGCCTGCTCCTGCTTGGTACTTCCTCAGACTATTGTCATGCGTATTTTATTCTTTTGCCCAGCTTTTGCATAGCTATTGCTTCGCAGAGGCATGATACTTTCTTCGCAGGGATGATAGTTTTTTGTGTTCCCAGTTCTGACATATGTAAAAGGGTCAGTTCATTTACACAGAGCAGCTAGAAGTTAGTATTTATGTGCTCCTCCACTTGTCACCTTAAATTGCTCTCTTTGAGATGAGTCTGTACATTGCTTTAGAGTTTCCTGTCTGCAGAGATAAGCTTTTTTTCATAAAAGCCATATTTTCATAAACTTAGAATGTATTATAGGAAGTTATGATTATTGTCTTAGACTTTCAGAGATTGCTTCCACCTTCTGTGAATAATAGGGAGGTTTATTGTAAATTTTTTTGCAGGGATAGGAAAATGTATAGTATGTAAAGTATTTTTCCATCCTCTGGTACCTGTTAGTGCTTTCTAATGTTATAATGGTTAGTACTTTCTTACATTGGTATAAAAATGTATAGCATATGACTTTCTGCTTGGTTGAAAGCGCACAAAGCTCCTAAAATTCTCAAACAGTGCAACTCTGAGGAAGAAAAGATTCTTCCCTCTCCTAAGCATAATCATATGTACTTGCATTTTACTTCATGTGGTAATTTTTTGGATAGTTTCTCTGAAATCAGCCTCATAAAATCAGCTATTGCTGTTTTTGTTTTTTAATGTGCAGAATTTACTGCTGTCCAGTTTAATAAATTCAGCTGTCCAATTTTGACCAGTCAAAATTATTAAAAGCTGTAGATGTATTAGCAAGGAATTTTGAAGGAAATGAGTTACTTAGAAAGGAAGAGGGATTTAATGAGACTTGTTACAGGAGTAGCTTTCCAATTTTAGTTTTGTCATTTGTGGTAATATGGTGAAGTATATTTAGATTTCTTTCAGTGCAGAAATGATGTATAGCTTTTCTATATACACTTTAAGTGCTGAAAGCTTTGCCTAAGTAGAAGACTTCTACTCTAAGAAGGAATTAAGGAATTCATTACTGTTTTTGTGTTCTACAGCAAACTGTAAGGAATAGTGTGGAAAAGAAAATACTGTTTCAGTATTCTCTGACTTCAATAAAGTATCTTAGAATTTACTTTTAGATTCACCAGTCACGTTAACTTTAAAATAATAGAACAAAGTAATATGAATTAAACATCCTTTTCTGACTGTTATGTAACTCAAAAAGCAGCATTGACAGCAACTAAATGAAGGACAATAAGTCAGTGTTTAGTACTACGGGATGATTTGTAAAAACAGATATGGGAGTGTATGAAATAATGAAATACCCACTGTTTTTAATGTAGTTAGTGATGCAGCTTTCATTTTTCCAATTGCCCTTCATTTCTACATTTGAATAAAGCACAGACAAAAACTACAAGAGCCAGAAAAGAAATCCATCTTCTGCTGTGTGTGCTAAGCCACTAGGGGCCTGTATAAACTGCTCTCGTACAGCACATACCAGTACATGGCATATGCTAACAGTTTCACCTGACATTTTTTTCATAGATAACTAACATCAAAAACAAAATTGTCACTCACTTATTCCTTAGTAACAAATGAGACTGCTGTTATTTAAGACATACATACAATTTATGTATAATTCTGGAGATTTTTTGCTCTCCTTCATCTGTATGCCCAGTCCTGTATGCTGTCCAATACAGTTTTTTTCCTCCTTGCACTCCTGACTACTGTGGCAGCTGGGGAATAATGCTGACTTGGGAGGTGCAAATTTTGGACAAAGTCAGACTTGTATGTTTCTGTGCATTTCATATTTTCTGTAAGCTGAAGAAATCAGGTTTGTTGCTTTTGTGTTTCTTCTATTAGATTAGTAATGGTACTGTGCAATGCAAGTGTAGAGTTAACTGATAAACTAAACAGGATTACTTTAAGGAGGGAACAGACATAGATTGATGGTGTATATAAACTAGCTTTGAAAGTCTTACACAAGTTTGCAAGTGTGCAGTCTCTAAGACTTTGCCTAGAGAGTACTCAGCATTTTTGGGATCTGGGCTGGAGATGAGCTGTACATTTTTGAATGTCAGTTTCAGAAATTTAAAGTTGACAAACCATAACATTCTTGATAGACATTAAGCAATAAAGTCAAGTATGCTTACAGTGTTCCGTTGTCAGTTCGAAAAAACTGAAAATCAACAAGACAGACAATTTGTAAAAGAGCACAGCTGAAATATTTGCATATTGGATTTCCTTCCAAATAAACTTCCGTTTCTAAGCTCCTTAAAAATTCTTATTTAAAAGGATTTTCAAGCCGCATCAGTGTAAGGTCATACAATCAAAATGCAGTCTCCTTGTGCTGTATGATTTTTTAAATAAGCTTTCTTTAAAACTGCATAGTTCTATATTTCATAAGATGCTGGACCAGTTACAGAAAGGGATTTCTTGTCATATTTCTGACAACAAGTTGTGCAAATATTGACCGAGTTGTGTGTGTGAATTTATGTAAAATCCTGATGGAATTTAATGAAATACACTTTAAAGGTCTTGTGCAAAGGCAGACATCTGAGGAAAACTCTAAGTTCTACTGAGTGTTGGTAAACTAACGTGGTGTCTCCAAAATGCAGGGGTTAGGTGCTTCATTTGTCCTTTGAATATCAAGAGAAACAATATAGTACAGGACCATGAACCATCGTGTTTCACTTCAGCATAAGATGAAGACAATTTCTTTAACCTTCTGTTTTTTAACACTTGAGGAACAGGTACTGATAGTGGCAGTTTAAGGCAAAGATACATAATTCTCTTAGTATTTTAACAAGAGATTGCTTAGGCTACAGACCTATTTAGTAACAGTTGGTCTCAAATGGTCAACATTTGATATTTTAATGAAAACTAAATTTCATATAGTCTGTGAACTATCTACATTATCTGCTCAGTAATTTTTGTTACAAATGGCCATAAACGAGGCTAGCGAATGAAAGTACCATGGCAATTTGTTAACCTAAAGCTGGAATCCATGTTCTAATATATATTATATATATTATATATATTATATTATATCACCAATATATATATTGGTGATTTAATAAATAGGAACAAATACGAATAGCTGTTTTTCTTGGAGATCTACTGCACTGAAAGTGCCAGTACAATTGAAGAAATCTTACGGCGTATAAAAGAATTGCATGAAAGTGCTTTGCCTGTAAATTCCATTCCAATAAGCTTCACTTCACTCGTTGTTTAAGCTGCTGTGCATTGATAGAACCATATGTCTAGTATTGCACAATTTTAGCTTACATTTAAAAAGCTCAGATGGCTTTTGGTTTGCAGTTGATAATATTTATTAAAACACTGCATGTTCATGCCTTCCTATAGAAAACGGTCATCTAAAATGCAGTGAACATAGAGATAAAATAAGATGGTTTATTTGCAAATAAAATGGTTACATTGAGTAAATTATTGCATAAATACTGAAAGCGTTGCTACTTAGAAGATCGTTACTATTCATTCCAGTTATTTAAATTCATTCATAGAATTATCTATTCACAGTAACTATTCTATTTATCAGTTTATTTTTTAAATCTATCAGTAAATCTGCATAGTCTACACTCTTCTAAAATAAAAGGGCTTGCAGTTTGAAGTGTCTTATGCTTAATTCCACGATATCCTTTTCTGTAAGCTCCGGAGCACAGTAACATTTCCCACCCAGTAAATAAATTAAAAATACACAAATGGTAAGGTGATAGTGGAGGCTGATTTTGTAGTAGAGTTCCCAAACATGAAAATACGGGGATTTTTGTGAAGATCAAATCCATTGTTTATACCTGTGTTTTTTTATGTCTTCCTCCTGAAAAATTCCTTTGTATAAGACAACAAAACAATGGAATTTCAGGCACTTTGTCTTATAACACTTGAGCACATGTCATAATATGCTATAGTGCCTTGTGCTGTACTTCTGTATAATTAAACACAACAAAGTTATTTGACTTTTCCAATAATTTTCTAATTAGGGAATCAGTGCACTGGTATACAAAATAAGTTGCTGTTTGCAGATGATCGAAATGGTTGTCCGAGTTAGTGCCAGCTGAACTGTTCACATATGTTGAAGTCGGATAATGCTTAGTATTGCTCCAAGCAGTTCATCAGATGCGATAATGCAGGCAAGTGTGTTGCTCCTTTTTTTTACAGTTCTTAGTGTTCTGGAAATTGTGTATCCGTGTGTCAGAGTTTAGTAAGCGATGTGTAAAATCTGACTTTTTAGATGGAAGAATTGGCTGATTCTCATAATGAATTTAGTCTTTGCCAATCTGACTGAAACTAACAGGTCAGGTCCTAAACTGATGAAAAATTATATATTCTTCTTGTAAACATGCTCAATCCCACTTTAATTTCAGAGTCTCAGCTTTGTTCATGTACTGGTTTTATCTGAAATCTGGCTTTTTTAATACTTGTTTTGACTCAGTAAAGGACAATTCAGACATTCCAGTCACAATATTTCAGGCGTTCCAAACTTCATAATTGTTTTCAAAGTTTGAACTTGATAATTCCACTTGCTTTACAGTACTGATTAGATTAAAAAAATCTGTAACCATTTTTGAACTATCTATAGGCTATGTTGTATTATAAAGCCTTTCTCCAAAATCTGAAATCAGTGCCCAAGAAATAAAGAGACTGCCTCCCCACTCTTCTGCCCCCTGCTTCTGCCCCTCCTTTCTCCCCCACTCTTCTTCCCCCCGTCTCCGCTGCAATTTTCAAATTTGAGATTTCTGCATCCTTTATAAAAATGAGGAACATATCCTTTACTGAACTTTTAACACAATGCTTTTTACTTTATTATTATATTTTATCAGGAGTAATCTTATTAAAGTTACTAAAATGTGTGGAAAATGTACCTACTTTTTTTTCTCTTTATGCCAGAAAGAAGGGTTTAATGAGAAAGACGTGTGTCAAAATTACTTGCAATGAATGCAAAGATAGGATTATTTTATCTGTGTTCACTTCAATAATTAAATATCTGTGAATCACATTTATAATTTCTTTTACTTTTTACTGTTCTTAAAGGAGGGAGTTTCTTCCTATCTGGAATTTATTATACACAGGGATGTCCTTTTTAAAAAGATGGTTTGTAAATGTAGGACCAGAAATCTCCTGCCTAGATTTTCAGTGCTATGAACATGAGCTGCATAATTTCCTTACACCGTATGGCACATTTTATTGAAATCCTTCTTATAGGTGTACTGTGTATTAAAGTATGAATTTGCTGTTCATACTGTATTTTGCATACAAGAAGAATCAAATTTTAAAAGCATTGTTTCTGTTCACTAGATTAGAATTTTGTCTGCTCACGTGTAGATAAAAGTCAGTAGTTTGGCTTGGAGTACACACATTAAGAGTTTTCTAAAACAGTATTCAGAATGTAGGGCAGGAAGATTTATTTATTTATTTGTTTATTTATTTATTTATCTTTGGGATGATAGTGTATCTTAGAAAGCTGCTTAACTACTGCCCAGTGCAGCTGTCCTTCACTGAAAGATTAGGTTTCAGGAGCAGTGATGGATGTTGAATGCCTGCAGCCAGTTGTGGGGTTTGTTCTGAGGTCAGCGATACTGCTGGAGGATAGGAATTTACAGTCTTATGTCTTTACACCAACATTTCTGAGGAAAAAAGAAATAAGCACATTCATTGCACTTCAGAAAGCAACTTGTTTTAGTGAGAAAATGTGAGATTATTCGAGAATAACAGGGACGACTCTAGTAGTGAGAATGCTCTTTTGTTTCACAGAAACACCCAGAAATAACAATAAAAGCTAAATGCAGTAATGTGACTTTATTTAGAATAAAAATGTAAAATCTCAGTTCTGTGCGAAAGCATTTGAAATTTACACTGTTGATTTGTTAATTCTATTGCTTCAGATATGCTAGTTACCCAGATTGAACATATTCCCTTTTTCTCATCTAAAAATGTGCTGTATGATTTTGTAGAAAAAAAATGTTAGTTATCACCAGCAAGTGTAACTAAGGCAAATTGGATATTCATTGGTGATGAAAACATAGACATAGTATTTAGTTTTATACTTGTTTTGTGTGCATATCACAATGCCTGTTGTGATCACAATGGATAAATTGGATAGTTCTGACTCAAGTTTTTAGGATAGTTCGTTAAAATGAGACTTTCAGACTCTGTTTTATTTTTAAACTACCTACCTTCCCTGCACTATTGCAATTTGCTCAAGAGTTATGGTGATAACGATTTACTTAGTGAATGTTGGCAAAGGAAGGCGCTCAACTAAATATGATGTTATTTGTTAAGTTTGCAAACTTTCTTGAGTTGTTTGTATTAATTTCTACCTTAATAGCATAGATAGATCTTTTTCCTTCATGCTTTAGAATGGCTGTCCTAATAGGCTCAAAGCTGTCAGAGCTGGTGAAAAAGATTTCCTTTGGCAGTAGCATTGTGTGGATCAGACTCTTTGTGCTTTTTCTTACATGACAGCCGCTTTTATTTCAGGTAATCTTAGTAGTGATAAATTCAAATATGGAGAAGAAAGCGTAATAAAACATTTGTTGAATTGATTTATACTATCTCATAAATTAGGTAATAAAATGCGTTTTGGTGGAAAGAAATATGAATCCACCAAGAATCATTTTGAACAGTATGCATTGTGGAAATGGAATTTTGCCAGATGCGTATGTATTCTACTTATTGGCAGGATGCCATCAACTTTATTTGGAAAACTGTCATTGCTTAAGTAATAAATATTCACTATTTAAAGATTTATTTTGCTATAAATAACAGATGGGCTCTTTGATCAGTTGTTGTGGTTCTTCTTTGTTTAGGGTTTTTTTTTTCTTTCATTTTTAGCCTATTTCATGAAGACTGGGAATTTGTGAAATTATCATTAAGTGCATCAATTATCTATTCTTGATTAGTGGAATTTTCCAAACATCAAAATAATTTTGCTAGCCTAGCTTGAAATGTCTGGTATTTTTGGATATTATTTTTGCTTTTTTGAGAAGCCTTGACGTTTTCTATTTTCCGTTCACTTGAAAGAAATTTTTTTTTAACATTAACCTAAAGAAATACCTGTTTTAGCTGGCATTTCAGATAGTCCAGTGCAATTTTTTGTTTGTTTGTTTGTTAAAAAGAAGTGGATATGTTTTAATGAGTAAGCCAAATCTACAGAATTTGCATCTGTTGCATCTGTTTTCCATTTAACATTTTCAAAAGCTACCTTAAAGAGTCACGTGAAGTTCCAGTATTTTGACTAGATGAAAATTTTACATATATCAAGGGCAGAAGGTATAGCTAACAAATGGTAGTTAATACTTGCAGGAGTAAATATACCTCTGTAAGAATCCTAACATTTCTTTGATTGCATTTTGCAGCATTACAATGACTGGTTAAAAAACAGAGTGTTATGGCTGTATCACTGGTATTTTAGTTAATTGGAAAATTCGTGGACAGTTTTTGGGCTACACAGAACAAATGTTATATATGCCTAAAGCCAACATGCTTTTTTCCAACTTTCTGGCAGTATTTGATAGAATAATTGTGTGTCTTTCTAGACAATGTAATCCCTAAAAGAACACTTAGTAGAACTGCATTCCTGGCTGATTTATTCATAGGATTGCTTTATTATCTATTGCACAAGGGTAATATTATTCCAAAGGTATTAGAACACATGAAAGTAACTACTGGACTTCCAATAGTAATACTCTATCTTTGAGCAAAGCTGTTATATAATATCAGTCTGTCTGCAATCTAGAGGAAATATATTTATTTAAGGTGCAGTGGCCTTAAAACAGTGTTGTTTCATCCTTGCTGATCTCTGCACAAGTCTGTTGGAGAGGGCAGGGGGAGATTAATAAAGAAGTTAAAAGTTAAGAGATTATGAGTTATGTGAGGAAGAAGGGTATGGTGGGAATTTTAAATTTTATTGTGAGTTGAACGAGTTCAGTACTTAATATTGTTTTAATAGATTTGTTCTTAAACTATGCTACTGATAGGTATGCTCCATTTGTAGCTTTTTTTTTTTTTTTTTTTTTTTTTTTGTG
Source organism: Tympanuchus pallidicinctus (assembly GCF_026119805.1). Lineage (NCBI taxonomy): Eukaryota > Metazoa > Chordata > Aves > Galliformes > Phasianidae > Tympanuchus > Tympanuchus pallidicinctus. The sequence goes on from NW_026294758.1 coordinate 45,188,700, forward strand.
GTAAAAATGTGAGGAACGTGTCAGTGCAGTGTAAAATTGTTGGTTTCCTAAGTTAACTTCATACTACAAGCACCCATCAGGAAATTAAGTGGAGATATTTTCAGCATTTTGTATCTATGATCTCTGTTGCTCAGATCTATTTTATTTTTAGTGTGAAAGCACACTTGAGGATGTTGAGGAGCTCTGGGATATGAAGAAACCTGAATTCACCCACTCAAAAGAGTAGAGTATAATTTTGCAGCCTCAGAAATTTCTCATTAAAGCAAAATTGCAGATTTCATTGCTGTGACTCGGAGCGTCCCTTCCTTTCATCTTCTTTCCCCAAGTTTCCTTCTCCCTGTTTTCACACTTATGAAAGCATTTCATCTATTGATCTTCTGTATGGAAAATGATGAATTCCAGTCTTCATATGTTCATGAGGAAATACTGATACCTATTTAATTCCAAGTTTTCCATATTGTAAATTATTCTCAAATTTGAGTCTTTAGACATCTTTCAAAGGTAACTCACTATTAAGTATTACTATTAAGGTAACTCACTAATAAGTCTTTATTTCTCATTGTTAGATCATATGTAACATTGTGAACTCTTGATATTTATGTCATCTTCATCTCAGAATGTTATCTAATTTAGCATATTGGTTCTCTATTTGTTATTTCCTAGAAATCTCCCTGAGGAGGGATCTTCATTAGGATCTCAGAGGCTTCTCTTAATTTTCTACATCTTCTTCCAAGTATTACACTCTCGTCCTTTGTGCATTTTCTACACCTTTTACTTATTTACAGATACCTAACTAAGTGTATCTATCTGACTAATTAGAGATATCTAGAAAGCAATTTTCCAGTGTAGACATTTCTCTCCACTAGCGTCAGATAATATATATACTTGTACACACACTGCTTTTGTGAAAGTATTTGAACAACTCTTGGCTCTCTACTTAAAAAAAAAAAAAAAAAAAAAAAAAAAGGGCTCTCTGTTATGTTTTGGATATGACAACATTACCCTTTGTTTCTCCTTTACTTTCTCAACAACTTCCTATTTTTCATATCGGAAGGCTCTGAATGCTAACTCAGCATGAGTGAGCAATGTGTGCTTGCAGCTCATAGTACCAGCCAGATCCTGGGCTGCATCAGGAGAAATGGGGCCAGCAAGTCCAAAGAAGTACTTCTGCCCCTCTACTTTGGTTTTTAGAAGATTCTACTTGCAGTACTACATCCAATTCTGGGGTTCTTAATATGAGAAGAATGTTGAGTTCTTGTAGTAGGTTTAGAGTAAGGTCACAAAGATGATCAGAAAGCCAAAGCACCTCCTTTACTAGTACAGACTTAAGAGTGCTGAGGTTTTTCAGCCTGAAGAAGGCTGGTGGGACATTATAGCAGCCTTCCATTACCTGACAGGTACATGAAGGAAGGTTGAGAATGGATTTAGTTATTTATTTATTTGACAATGTTCACCACAACATTCTCATGGAGAAGCTGGCTGTCCATAGTTTGGATTAGCATACACTCTGCTGAATGAAACACTGGCTGGATGGCCAGGCCCAAAGAGTTGTTGTCAATGGAGTTAAATCCAATTGGTAGCCAGTCACAAGTGGTGTCCTCGAGGGCTTTGTACTGAGGCCACTCCTGTTTAACATCTTAGTTGTTGATGTTGATGAAGGGATTCAGTGCACACTCAGGAAGTTTGCAGAGGACACCGAGCTGGGAGGGAGTGTTGAACTGCCAGAGGGTAGAAAGGCACTACAGAGGGACCTGGATAGACTGGATCAATCGGCCAAGGTAATTTTAGTTTCAATAGGACCAAGTGTTGGGCCCTGCATTTTGGTCACAAAAACTTAACAGGCAACATTACAGGCTTGGGGAGAAGTGGCTGGAAAGCTGCCTGGCAGTGAAGGACCTTGGTGTACTGTTGGACAGCCGGCTGAATATGAGCCAGGAGTGTACCCAGGTGGCCAAGAATGCCAATGGCATCCTGGCTTGTATCAGGAATGGTGTGATAAGCAGAAAAGAAATCCTGCCCCTGTACTCAGCACTGGTGAGGCCCCACTTCAAGTACTATGTTAATTCTGAGCACCTCAGTACAGATAGGACATTGAGGTGCTGGAGCAGGTCCAAAGAAGGGCAGCAAGGCTGGTGAAGGGCTTGGAGAATATACCCTATCGCAACTGAAGGAACTAAGGCTGTTTAGTCTGGAAAAAAAGAGGCTGAAGGGAGACCTTATTGCTCTCTTCAAGTACCTTAAAGGTGGTTGCAGCGAGAGTGAGGTTGGTCTCTTCTCACTAGTGAGAAGGGTGAAGGATGAAGGGAAATGGCCTTAAGTTGCACCAGGGTAGGTTTAGGTTGGATATTAGGATGAACTTCTTTACAGATGGGGTTGTTAAGCACTGGAATAGGCTTCCCAGGGAAATGATTGAGTCACCATCCCTGATTGTGTTTAAAATCTGTTTGGATGTGGTGCTCAGGGACATGATTTAGTGGTGGGTTGTTAGTTGGAGTAGTATGGTTAGGTTGCGGTTGGACAACAGATAAGTAGGCTTGCTTAATGTTCTTTTGGCTTTTTGTGTCTGGAAAACTCAACTATAATAATAATAAAAAGAACTCTTCAGTGCCATTTTTGTGTGAGTCTCTAGATTCAGGAATAAGATATTTAAATTTACTTCTGCATAACGACTTCTGTGCAGATGTTGCATTCCAAGTGTTTGTATTATTCAGATAAATTTTGCTTTCCTCTGACTGAGGGAGGAAGTTTTTATTGAGACAATGCTGATTAGTTATTGTCAAAGATGACTTATAAAGGAGCTGGAAGTTCACATTCCTGGTAGATATTTCTGGAGATAGGTTCCCATGCTTTCAAGCTCACTTAAATTCCCAATTCTCTATGCAAAATAAGGCAATGAGTTTTTGAGGGGAGAACATGACTTTGTTTCTTGAATCTGCCATTTTATTGATAGGCATAATTTATTAGACACTGTTGTATCCAATGTTTCTTAGCATGGCATGTTACTTTTAAAATTTTTTTTTGCAAATTTTAAGGCATGTTCTTGCTGTTCTTACTTCACCAATATAGTTATTATTCCACCTACTGAGTTTCTGAGATTATACTAATATTTAACAATGGCTGCTTTTCTTGACTTTTCCTGTATTTAGGGAGAAAGAGTAAAGATTTTCCTTTTTTTTCTTTTTTTTTATTGTTTTGTTTTTTTTTGCAAGTAGATTATTGCTTCCGCTGAAGATACAGTTTTATTACTGGATTTATGGTGTTGACTGGAGTTGTATTTAATTAGTAATTTTTATATGGACTTCTGGCAGCTTTCAAGGATGAGTTAAATTTTCAACTGCTGGAGGAAAGCTGAGGGAGTAGAATTCTGCTGGGTATGGAGTTGTGGAAGCTGAGAATTTACATTTTGCTGAGAGTGTAGATACATTTTTAACAGTGATTTTGGTTTCCCCTTTTTTGTATGTATGTGTCTGTGTGTGGTTGAAGCTTGTCTTAGTCTATGTGGAGTCTGAGGCTTCTTTCAGAATTAAGTTTTTGACCTTTTGGAGATTGTGTTCAATTCTTTCACAGTTTCAGACTTCTTATCTTACAGAGATGAAACAGAAATATTTCTCACTGAGACTTTGTAATTCAGAATGTGCAGCAAATTTCGTCAGTGTTATGTCTTTTTCCAGGTAGTTCAAATATTTAGTGGATTAATGTTTTGATTTTTCAGTTCTTAGTTTCCTAATGCACACTGTTTCATTTTTCTGCATTTGAACTAGATGAAAGTAATGACATCCAGTCCTTATAATCTTCCTCTCTTTTGATACAGTGCTGATGCTTTTTCTGTTTTTCTTACTTGTGTGTAGATTGAGAGAAAGACAGAAGCTTTTTCTCGAATAATTCTTCCAGTAATATTTCCCTGAAGATATTAGAATACTCTATAGAAAATTTCGAGTCCTCCTTTGAAGTATTGTGAAAATATCTTTTAAGTTCAGCAATTCCCTTTCAAATTTTGTCTGTGAAAGCAGGATGGCTATTTTCTGATAGTTCTTAAACCACTGTATAGGTGAAGGTTGTCCTCAAAATATTGTGACTTCCTTCTCATTTTATCAGAACTATATATTTTCTAGATATTTCGCTAATTGTATGGCAAGCTTAAATTAGAAGTTACAGCTCTGAGAGGGTTTAGCGTGTGACTGCTATTCAAATAACCGATCATTTAACTAGCTTCATTGGAGTGTGATGATGTCCAATTGCTTTGATAACAGTCTCAAATTACTTCATATTTTCAGATGTGCAGAGTCTTAGATCTCATGTGGAATACACAATCAGGCAATCTTCATATATAGCTACATGTTTCCTTATTAAGTGTCTAGGTTTGTTGGTGTACAAAATACATACTTCTGAATTATTAGCTTTTACTTGAGCTACCAAAAATAGTTCTGCATTTTCAGAATGGCTCAGGCGTGAAGAAATTGTACACTATGGATCACAAATTCACTGTCCAAGCAGAGAGTTTATGGAGGTGTGCAGAATGTTGAAAATTAGTCCAGTAAGCTGTGGTTTGTAAAAATCCTGTTACTATCCTATTCCTTCCATTTTACGTGAGTGTATCCTTGTAGGCAACTTCAGTGGTTTACAATCCTCAACTTATTCTGTTTTGTGTCTTTGCCTAACATAGTAGAAATATTACAGATAAAAAGATCTGGTTGTAAAATACTCTGATTTTCTCTTGTTATCTTTCACTAATTATCTGGAAATACAGCTCTAGGTGTTGAGAGAATTGCAGTCAAATTCTCTGAAATGACTGTAAAAATACAGAATATTCCTGTCTGCTTCTAATGTTAAACACCTCAAATCAGACTGGAAATTTACATAGCTTTTTTGAATGTTAAGAAGATAATTGTAGATTAATGAATGACTATTTTTAAATGAGCTTCATTATGGAAGGACAGGCCTGGTGCGTAAGGACTTCTTAGTAATAAGAACTGTTTGCTGTATATGGCTCACCTTATGCAAATACTCACAGTATATCAAATAGGTTTAATTGTACATCATGTTCACAGGAGCTAATTCTTCATTTTGTCATCCTATATAGTAAAAAATAATATGAAACTATGTAAACATATATTTGAAAACATAATCAAGGACAGAAAGGATAATGACACATGCTTAATTTAACACTGAATTCAATAAGGAAGGCAGGGTCACATGCATGCCTATTACTTATTAACCACATAGATAACTTCACCCACATTTAACATCATTGTTATCCACAGTCTTATCTGTTGGTATTAAAAAAACCCACATACTTGGTCTAAAAGAAAGCATGTGGTGAAGCTGTTTTTGAATTTGGACATTATGGAGAAGAAAGAATTTTCTATTTATTTATTTAAGTTAATTTGTTTTTCTCAGTATGTTTTACCTTTTCAGAATGTTCAAACCAATATAAGCACAGATGCCTTAAGATATGGAGCAGTTTACTACTTTAATTAATGGGAAGAATGGAAGTCATATACTACTTTTTTGTCTAATATTATTTGTTATTCTTTGCAGTTCTCACTCTGTCACTGTCTTTTGCCTCTAGATCTGTACCTGTTACAAGAACAGTAGGTCCACAGGATGCCAGCCCAAAAAGAAGGGTAGAGGAAAAGGGATCAAAAAGGGAAAAAAGAAAAACAACACCAAAACAAAACAGCAGTAGTGATCTGAGAAGGAAAATTAATTTACCAATTATAATAGCAGAAATACAAGTTAATTGAGATTCAAGCTAATAAATAAATGAGAGAATTTCTGAAAACCGAGGGTTCTTATTTTGATCTGCTAAATGCTTGTCACATTCTTAATTCTCTCAGGATCACTCTTGACATGGATGTTTAGGAAAAAAACGTGGGGTAATACAACACTTCCAAGATGGCTAATTCCCTCAAATACTAGATACCTTTTTTCAGTAGCAGTCCGTTTTTTCAGTTGAGGCTCCAGATTGTCTTTGAAGGAATATTTTTCCTTTATGGCTAATGACACTTGTTCCCAGAGGGTGATGGCTCTGATATCAATGCTACTGCCTCCTGTCATCGATCATGTTGTGCAGTTTTGATGCTCTTTCTCTCTAGATCAACTTGGAAGCAGTTTCATTCAGATTATACTCTATCTCATAAGAACTGGAGTCTGTCTTGTTTACACTGGAGACTCTCGTTTGGTTTGGATACTGTCTTGTTCAGACTGGAAACACTCGCATTTGGATTGGAAATTCTCTCTTTTGTCTTAGATCTCAGCTCAGAAAGTCTCTGTCTTAGTTTTCAAAATGTCTCTTCTTCTCTAAGACAATTCTATACAGGGCTTGGTAAACAGAAGCCAGGCCCCAAACAATTTGTGCATCCACAGATCTGTGGAAGCCAAAACATCCCTAATTTAAATACCTGCTCAGATTCTGAGAGTCCTTTAGGCTTTTAAAGGTGAAATCCCATGACACTGGGGGTCTCCAACTCAGTATTCTCTGGGTTTGGGGTAGACTTATCTGGAAAGTGTAAATAAGTAGGAATATGTTCAGGGAGGCTGATAGCATGATCATCATGAATGTCATGAATGAATTATTCCAAAAACAAATAAGGAACTGAGAGGAGACCTGTTTAAACACCATGTTGTCTGTAAAATAAACTACTCCCTCTGGGATATAACTGTCAGTACTCAAACCATGTAACATTGCATATCAGCTAAATATCTCCATCGGCGCCCCTAATTGGTTCTGTGTATATGATATCTCCAATAATAATATCTCCAAAACAGATAGTGGTGAACTTAGTAAGAAATTATTACGTTCAAAGAATTAAAATTCTGAACATAATGGCATTTAATCCTTTAAACAGTCTGTCTAAAATAAAGAACAGCTTCATAGATGGCACCATGCCAAAAAAAAACCCAAAACAAGCAACAGCAACAACAAAAAAAAAACAACAAAAAACCATCCTAAAAAAAATCTCAGTGCTGCTTCCAGAGTCTGGTAGACCACTTGGACTACAGTCTAATCCATGAAGGCCAAAGCTAGATACAGCACTCTGCGATTCTATGTATGGCACTGCACTAAATCTCTCTTTTGCTAACATTTGGTTGAAAAGTTTGGTTTGATATTTCCCAGCCAGCACACTAATAACTATCCTGATTATCTCTCCATTTCTGTCCATGACAGAGGGACAGCAGACCCACTGGCCCAAATGCTGGGGGAAACTGGAGAGATAATGAAAGGGGAAAAAAACAAAACAAAACAAAAAAAAGAGTGGCAACACGTTCTGAGGAGGAAAACAGATTTGATTTACCAAATATAATGGCAGGTATACAATTTATTTGGGATTAAAGCTAATAAATTAAATAAATGAGTGAATTTATGAAAGCTGAGGTCCAATCTGCTAGGGAGCAAAAAGTCTCATGACCTTCAGTCAGTTTTCTCTTTCCCAACATCCGAAAAATGGAAACGGAACAGCAAAGTCTTCCAGGAGCTGCAGTACATTTCTTCTCTTCTGAGACTCCCACTGCACTACATGATACTGTGATGTGGAATATCAGTAACAAAAGTCATAGAGCCAATCTGAACACACTAGCAGCCATCTCTATACTACTGAAATATTTCCATTTTTGTCTGTTACTGAACACTTGCAATTGACTACAGGAAAAATTCTAATAAATAAGAGGTCCTGATCTAGAAATACAATGATTTCAGTGTAAGAACACTCTGTCTTTTAGTCTTGCACAGCACAGGAAAACTGCTACAGTCACAAATCTTTAAAAAGTTTCTTACTTTATATAAACCATGATGCAAAGCTGAAATGCTAAGGCCTGTCAAGCCAAGGGATTCATCTTATTAGTTCACTCTGCTTAGATATTTTAGTGAATATCTGATGTCCACCAAACATCTGCAAATTTTAAATGATATCGTATAGGATAAGCACAAATTTTTGCTGAGTGAATTCTAACAAGTTTCTTGTCATATTTCATTGTAACATCTATTCATTTTTAAGGTGACTATAGGAAAATACTAGACTAGGTTGTCAAAAACTGAATTCTCAGTCTTGTGAAAAAAATAAGAAAGTACTAGAGTGAAAAGAAAGCTTTTTCTACCAATGGAATATCTTTTGGAGGAATTTGCAAAACAGAAATAATAATTAAAAACAACAATTTAAAAAAACCCTTCAAATACAAAATGAAAAAAGTTCATACTCTGAATAAATTAATCATTTTTACTTCTTCTGTGATGTTTTGTATTTCTTCATATTTTCTCATGTGTTTCAATAACTTTTTTTTGTGTATTGTGTTTGCTTGTTTCTTTAGATTCAGTTTTATCTTATTTTAGAGATTCCAGCTTTGTTTCCTTAGAAAACTTATTCTTATCATGCTGCACTTCTGTGTTCTCCATTCTTGTCTTTTTAGAATGTCTTCATAATTAATGTAGATGAGATGAAGAGCAAAGGAATTTGGGAGTTTTATCTGTTCTTGAAGGAGATGTGGAATATGAAGGTGTTGAGTTTCTCTGTGTAATTAGAAGTGTCATTCTAAATCAGTTTTGCTTAGGTGTACTCACGTATATGGCAAGTTTGCTTGTTGGTTTTATTTATTTAATTTTATTAAATGATACAAACTCTTTCTGGGTAAAGTCTTCCAAATTACTCTTTGTCCTTTTACATCAGTGCAGTATTCCATCACTTACATAGTTTTGTGGAATCCATTGGGAAGGAATTTACAAGAAGAAGAAAAAGCATATTCTATAGCATGGCAAATTTAATTCATAGGTGGTAATAACTAGTATTAATTGATGGAAGAGGTGATGTGAACGAGTCATACAAGGACAAGCCCAACAGTGTATTGCTAGAACTGTAATGCAATCTTAATTCATGATTTTTCTTGCTATTAGAAATGAAATTTTTCTTGGCAATAATCTCGTACCTTATTATAAAGGTTAAAGAATCTGTTATGTAGGGAATGTGTTACTTTTTTTTTTTTTTTTAAAGCTGTAGTTCTTATAACTAATACACATTGATATTTTCTTCCACTATTATAATTGAAGTTATTGATTTTTATATTCTTTTGTTACTTGCAGTTGGAACACATGATTAGAAGGCCATCCTACCAGCACTGAATAGAAAACTTAGTCATAGATATAATTCATTTTTCTTAAAAAGTAAAATTCAATTGGAAGCATAATCCAAAATCTTGAAGGCCTCGTTTAGTTTTCTGTTTTTGTCAGCGGAAATTAGGATAGAAAGTATTAAATTTAGACCAATATGACCTCTTTGTGGTCTTTCAATTTGACCAAAAACTTCATCAAGATGCTTCTATTAAAATCTACTTACTTAGCATGTTTGCTAATTTTGTGTTTTATATAATTTGTACACTTTAAATTATACAGTTAATCCTAAAAATATTTTAGTATCATTTATTATCAACTTTCTTTTCAATTTTTGCATCATAGCCTGTTTTATCAGTAATTTTCACACTGTCAGTTCTTGTTTGTATAAAATATATGAAGCTTCAGATGTCACTGGCTTATATTTGACATCTTTTTTGTTGTTGTTGTTCTGCTTTTATGCCTATAAAAATATGCTGCTCCCTGCAGTCAGATTTTAGCAGGGTCTAGAAAGATTTTTCTCAGATGGCTCTGCATTCAGGTAAATTAAAGTCATTGTAAGTGCTTTAGGGATTACGGTATCAATGAACATCCTTTTGTATAACATTTTCATTGCTGGATACTGAAATGTATTCAAAAGTTGTTTTACAAGGTACCAGTAAGACTGTGTTAAGTATGTATATGTTTGTTTGTTTAATTTTTATTCCTTAACTGCAGTTTGTATTCAGTGCACATTTTAACTTTCTGAAGACTGAAAATGCTTTTCATTTTTTCCTTTTATCTTCATGCTGTTTGAATCATTTTACTGGACACTAGTAAAGAAGGAAATTGACACAAGTAAATTACAACTTTTTTCTATTTATGGCTGTCAAAAAAATGCTAAGGGAAACTAGAACATGGCTTCTATAAAACCTAGTTATTTAGAAAGCAATTTATACCAAATTAGTATATGTAAATTGTCTTTTCTTTGGAACTTTTATTATAGGATTGGAATGTTCACAGTTGCAATTGACTCATTAAAATAATGGAAAATGGAGACACATGGATTCATATTTTAAAATTGCTGGACATCTTTCCATAGTAAATGAAAAGCATCATTATTATTACAAGCAGATGAAATTCTTTTCTTCCCTTTTAATCATGAGATCTCATGCATATGTACACATGTACACAGAGACAAATCAGACAAATACACACACATAAACAATTGTAATTTCATTTTAGGTTAAGATGTTGTGTACCTTAGATTTTGATGCTCTATCTTAACACCATAAAATTTTGGTATTTTGAACTTTTGTTGATTTTTTTAGTTTTATTTTTATCAGTGTGACATATAAGATACTATCTTTTCTTCAACTGCTTCTCACATGCATTCTCACATAGATTCACAAGGTTAGACACTCTGCTTTTAGATAAAAAGTTAGATCACTCTACTTCTCAGACTGTTAGATGATGAATGATGCATTTTGTTATTTTTCTTTTCCCATACATTCTATCTTCCCTGCTTTCCTCACAGTTTTTAATAATACCTCTGTAATGAGTCAGTATTTCTCATTTTGCTCTGCTTTCAGAGAATGTATTCTCTGTGATTGCTGTGGGCTCACACTACTTAGATGTTTCAGGTCACAGAGTTCTTTGTGTCAGAATGTATTTGGTCCTTCCTAGAATGTGTTGAGAAGTTTTGCCTAAATTTGATTTAGGAGTCTTTGCTGAGATATACAAAATTGCCTAATTGTTCAGTAGTGCCAGACTTTGGGAAAAACTGCCAATGACTGATAGTATTAGGACTGGACTGCACAGTGTTTATATGATCTTGTGTAAAAGGAGAGACAGCTAAAGACGAGTTTTGCTGGTGCTGCTATAACTCTTACTGTGAATGAACTGTCAGTTGAATGATGTACAAGACAAATTTTCAGTTTCTGTATAGATATCTAGATTCAAATACTTTGTTATTAATATTTCAGTGTATATCTATATTAATTAATATATGTTATTAATTAAAGGCAATTAAAACACTTCATAAGCACAGAATAGGAAGAGAGGTTTGAGACTAAGTCTCAAAATTTATTAGCAGTTTCCATATAAATAGTCTGGGGGAAATTTTCTTGTAAAACATATAGCTTTTTACCTTTAGTTTGTTTAGTGATCCAATGTTGCAGTAATACACATTAATGACTACAACTTTCAGGTATTTTTTTTGTTGTTATTGTTGTTCTGAATTTGGACTGAACATTTTGAAGCTCAAATTATTGTTTAAAGTTCCCGGAAATAAAATCAGAACTCACGCACTAACGTTTTAAACAGAAATGTTCCCCGACTGATGTGACACTTCAGATATCTTTAATTTCTCAGCAGAGATCTTCCCTTCTCTGAATCATATCACTGGTGTTGTAGAACTTTGTCAGCTTTGTTTTAATTTTGTTCTTTTTCTTTCATTTTTTATCTTTTCGTCTATGGATTTTAAAATAATATTAAAAAAACCCAGCATATGTTTGTTTCCATCATACATGTTTACTCATTATGTCCCAGCTGTAAAGCAGATATGTCTGAAGTGACACTGCTTTGCATATATAACAAAGTAAAATATAAATTTATTTGCATATTACACTGTAATCATGTAAAAATTTGAGATTTTTTCTGCAACAGGCCACTCAGGACAAGGTTATTCTTCATTCTTTTTTTTTTTCTTTCTTGTTTTAAGTAAAATATTCTGGAATGCATATTGAATTGACAAAGTACTCTGATGCCTAATGTTACTTCAGACTAATTCCTTGTATGGTCATCCAAATTCCATTTCAATAAGGAAGGAATACATAACGTACAGAAACATCCTGAAAAGATAAACACTTTTAAAGTCTTGGCAAATTGCATGTGACATCTGAAATTTAATTTCTCATGCCAGATGCACCCCAGGAAGTGGTAGAGCCTTTGGCTTCCAGGGCACACAACTGATGCATACATAAGTTGTTCTGTAAGTAACATCACCTATTTATCTCTGCAAGACACTGTTTTGCAACATAGTTACCACCACATAACTATGCATTTTCTCTAATGATGAGCAAGAGCCTGCATGCCATGCTCACAAAAATCAGCACTAGTAGTGATGATCCACTGTTTCACAGCTGCTGTGATGGTATGGTTGCTAGGAAAATGCTGCCCACACAGTCTATCATTCATTGGTGTGAACAGAAGGAAGTCAGAAGGCTCCAAGTCTGGACTGTACAGTAGGTATGGTAAGTCCAGCCAGGATTGGCAGTGTGCTCCATGGTCTTCAGATTGCTGTGGAGCCTAGCATAATTGTGTTGCAAGACAAAAGCTCTCTTCCTTTGTGTTCTGACTCAAGGCTTGTGCTTTCAGCCTAGTCATCCCTGCAACATAGAGGTCAGAGCTGATGGTTTGTTCAGGCTCTAGGAAATCCAGAAGGATCACTCCTTTCCTATTCCAAAATATAGTGAATTTCACTTTACATACTGAGGGCCATGTCTTGAACTTTTTCTTCAATGGGGAATTTACATGTCATGTAAATGCAGTTTTGACACCAGCTCACAGGGCTGACACCACATTTCGCCACTTGTCATGGTGGGATCCAGGAAGTGGTTGTCTTCATATTGGTTCAGTAGGTCCCGGCAAATCTGTGTATTCCTGTGTGAGCATTTTTGGGACCTATCTGATACAAACTTTACAATATTCCAACATTGCCAGCATTGAAGCCAGTAGCTCCCTACATAGTCCCTTGGTTGTAATTTGCGTATTTGCATAGGTGACCTGATTGAGACATTCTTCATTTCATAGTATGAAAGGTGTGCATGGCTGTCAAGAACATGACTTGTCTTTCACACCAGAGGTGATCCATTGTCACTGTTGCTGCTGCTGTACCCACCTGTGGATGTCTCACAGTCTACTGTTTGGTCTCCATAAACATTCAGCAAGCATCAAGGAAGGTCAATAGGTACAATTTATTATGCATGGAGGAATTCAGTGAAACAGCATTGCTTCATACACAGCTTCCTGTTAGTTTTGTCAAACTCTCCCTCTGCTGCCATCTGTCATATGGCAACAAAATGTAACTGAATATTGGCAGGGAGGTTCAGCCTGTACTGTCATAACACTACCATCCACTTCTGACTTCAAGGACCAACTTAACAAAACAGGAGGAATTCTTTTGAGAGCAACCCTTGTATTATTCAACTCGCCATCATACAGAACCCTCAAATCCCTTCCTAAACAGTAGATCTGCACTAGTTTTCCCTTAGTCTGTAGTATCTATCTAGATATCTAGAGTTGCCTCATTTCAGGTGAAGAATCTCACACTTGCTTTTACTAAACTTTGTGTGGTTGGTGATTACATTGCTAGCTAGTCCAGGGAAGTGATTGTCCTGTTCTGCTCTCTATTTATGCTGTCTCATCTCAATTACTTTGTGCAGTTTTGGCCATCACAGTATAAGGAAGACATAAAATTGTTAGAGACCATCGACAGGAGGCCTAAGAAGGTTGTAAGAGATCTAGAGGGCAAGACGAGGAGCACATGAAGTCTCTTTGTTCAGCCTAGAGAGGCCTGGATAGTGGTCTACAGCTTCCTCACAAAGGGAACAGGGGGGCAGGTGTTGATTTCTTCTTGAGAAGGGAATGGTATGAAGTGAAGGTTCTGGTATTTTCTGGCATATAATTTCCATTTATTTGCCTTATAAACCTGACCTATTTTTACATTTAGCTCTTCCTGACTAGCCCTTTTGATAATATATCACAGATTGTTTAATACAGAAAAGTTTTCACTCTTTGAAAGAGAAGAAATTTTACAATAATATTCTAATTTCACCTCATGTTTAATAGAATTAAATGCTCATGACTGCTGAGCTACAGAGCTTCTTTTATGGTTTATGAACTATTTTTAAATAGACAATAAAGTTTTTTTTTTTTTTTTTTTTTTAAAATGAGATTTGTACTTGTACTATTTTAAAAGCAGCCTCTTCATCTGGAATTATTTGATTCCATTAGATGATAATGTCCTGGATCTGGAATATTTGAATAAATATTTTCAATACAAAGTCGCACTGAATAATAATACTAAATTTGAAATTGCTTGCTGTTTTATTTCCAGTGTTCGACTTCTTTTCCTCCCATTACTGATCCAGTGTGTTCTTTACATGTGAAATATCTTGCATAATAATTAATTTTTTGTCTTTTTTAAGTTTTTAATGATAGAATAAATTATATCATTTATAAAAGATGTTATAACGGTCCCCACACCTTGTTTAATTTAACTCATAAGCATGCAATGTAGGAAGACATCTACTTCCCTTAGGCAAGATTATTGCTCTTTATGGTCTTTTTTTTTTTTTTCTTCAGCTACTGTAATGAGCAATCAATTAATTGAGAAAGATTCTCTGTATGCACAAAACAAAGTGCAGCAAACATGGGCATCTTAAGCATTGTAATTAAGTATGCATTGCAGTTTTAGTATATTTACACATACAACCCAATGAAGCATTAGGATGTTTAGTGTTTGTTAATCAATGAATGCAACACCACTCTGTAAAAAATAAGATTTACTACAGATTCTATAGATTATCAGTGATGGAACAGGGTGGTTTTTTTCTGCACTGAAAGAGTGCAGAACACTACTTCTTTCAAAAACTTTATTTCCTATAGCTTTTCTGTGAATGATCTCTCTGCAACCAAAGTCAAACAAGTATAATAATGTTTTCTGTAAAGATATACAAAAGATAGCTGTCCATTTGAAATCTGATGGAGAGTCTCAGATTGCCTTCTGTAGTTCATCAGAAACACAAAAACATCTTCAGTGGCCTGTGCTGCTTACATATGACTTTGATCTTGAACCTACATGTTAAAGCCTCCACATCTCATTATCATTCCTAAAACATCCTGTTCTCAAACAAAATTGGCTATAAATTAGAGAGGAAATTACAGTTTAAATGTGATTTAAGGAAACTTAAGAGGGTAGCTGAGAAGAGCCGTAGCAGTGAAACAGCTGTATGTCAGCCATAAATCACAGCCCTGGGGAAAAAAAAAAAAAAAAAAGAAAGAAAGAAAGACAATTCTATAAAGGGAAAGAAAAAGTAGATGAAAGTATTACCTAGGGATTCTGTTGTAGTAGGAAAGGAATAGCTGGTCCACGGATAGCCAGAAAAGAAAGACATTTTAAAGTGAACTCTAAATCTAAGTAAAAGTGATGTTTTTAAGTTCTATTTGGGATAACATTTCCTATATATTATACTAGAAAATAAAAAGATTACTTAGTCTGGAAACATAAGTGCCAGAAAGTTAAGGCTATGCAGCTAGCCACACAGTCACATTTCTGTCATTTTGCAATTGGTTTATGGACTAACCAAACGAGGTCCTGAGGGAACTTATGTGATCCTACAACTGATGTTTGTATCATGATTGTACCTGTATCCAACTCTATTTAGGGTTCAATTGCTTGATAATGGAACAAAATATATCTTTAACACGGTTTTATCTGAAATTTGTGACTTGATTTGGCTTCTTCAAGAAAAAAGACAACATCAATATGACTTCCTGACTTTAGAATTGCTGTTGACAGGGTTGCAACACTTGCTTCTACAAGTAGCTCTTCTTCTGTTAGTTTTTGTTTTATTTTTGGTAGCTGATAGTAGGGAGAAGTTGCAGTCTATTGGTGAGAATGGGCTTGTGTGTTCCGTAAGTGAGCTTCAGAACTGTTTGAGAGGGCTTTTCCTGATTTGTTTTCATGAAAGGCATTAGGATTGCTCTTGTCTGTATAAGCTTTTGGTTAAAAGAAAATTATAAAAAACAAAAGTAAGCAAACAAACAAAAAAAAGTTTATTTTAGAAAAGTTTGATTTCTTTTGCCAAGGAATTCCCATGATAACTTATGCTATTTCTGTCACTGCTCAGTACATTTGAAATACAGACTCTTTGGTCTTTTTTGGCCAGGTTCTGTAGCGTTCTTAAACTATGTAAAAGCATAAACTGGTAACTTGCAGTGGCTGAAGGATTGTCTCCTGAGACAAGTAAGAGTTACTCCTTTCTGAAAATATCAGTGGAACTCCTTAGTTTTATCCTGCAAATTTACAAATGTCTGTTACAATGGGAAGTTTTAGACACTCTGCAACTGGTCCAATTTGATAGTGAATGTAAATTTTGGTGTTTTTTTTTTTTTCTTAAACATTATCCTCTATTGATTTGATTAAAAGAAGTCATACTGAAATATTATTTCATCTGCATTATGTATTGTATCTTATTTCTCAGAGTATGTTGATTTTTCTTAACAAACTAATTTTAGAAATTAAATTTGTTCACCTAAATTTGACCACAAGTTTTTGGAATTGACCAGAATCCATAATGATACATATACAGATGTGAAGACAGTTATACCAATATATACCCCTTTCAGCAATTGAAAGAATGGCATCTTTGCATTATGATAATCTATACTAACAACGCCTAGTTTAATTGCTAGTTCTGTAATCATTCTAATGGAACTATTTTACTTGCATATTTGAACAGAATTACAGGAAGAAGTGAAGGACATTACCAGTAAAATTATCATAAATGTTTTGAAACACAGTTTCAAAATCAGACAGGAATTGCAAGGCATGTTTTGATTTCAATTTCTCCTTCTGAGGAGATGATACCTCTGCTTGGACTGTAGTTGCTACACCACATGGACAGCAAATAGATATGTAATGCAGTTACTGTGCTGTGGGGATGGTCATATTTTGTGCTAACAGATTAAGAAGGTTTGAATCAGATCAGCTTTATGAACTGTTAGGTTCTGTGCTCTTGGAAAAATATAATGTTTTTCAGTTTTTATTAACAGTAGCTTTTGCATTTATATGTTTGCTTTGGAAATAGTGCCTTCTGTTTATTTCTGTGGAGACAACAACAAAGAGCACAATAACATAATTTTATAGAGCACATTCTCAGCTAGAAAATACTAGTTTTCAAAATAATCACCACCATTATGCATTTTTACCACTCATGAACAAGCTCCATATGCCATACTTAAAAAAATTTGCAGCAGCAGAAGTGACCCATTGTCACCACTGCTGGAACACACCATCGACTAGCTCACTGTGCTCACATCCACTGTTTGGTATCCATGAACATTCAACAAGCATGACACATTCAACAATTGAGTGCAATTTTTTTCCACATGGAGGAATTCAGTGGCACACCTCTAATTCACATGCACTTTCATGTCATATACCATTTTGTCAGGCTGCCCCTCTACTGCCATCTGTCACATGGTAACAAAATGTAATGAAATACTGGTGGGAAGGTTCCACCTCTACTGTCATGTGACCAACATACACCTCTGACATCATGGGCTAACACAATGGAATAGGAGGCATTACTTTTGGAGCAGTCGTTGGACATTCAGCAGTCTGACTTTTGAATGCACCTTTTAACAAATTTAATTTTTACTTTTTTTTTTTTTTTATAGTTATTATTATTTTTTTTAAATACACCCTAAATCCTGATCATTAGTTTTGGTTTTTGGTATATTAAAATACAAGTAGAGAGCTAAAAGTCTTTTAAATTTCCTTCTGGAAACACCTTCAGAACTTTTGCTTAATTGTATCTTTTGTTTTTGTTTTCCTGTTCTTGTTCTCTTAACACTGCTGTTTTTGAGCTCAAATACAGTTCTAAATGAGCTTTATTTTTGGTTGTGATAATCACTCTGCAGCAGAATACTTTGTTTCTTTTCAGAGACCCAGTAACTTTGTAGTGCACTGTGCCTCCTCTGAGGAAATACAGAACTGAACTTTATTTTGCTCTTTTGTAGAGAAACTGCTGTCTAAATCTACCAAGAGCACAAAATATATTCCATGTACAACTCTTATTGGAATTATTATTAACATTGTAAGTGCTGATTAAACATGCCTGAGGTTATTGTACTAGGCATTATGGAAATGTATAAATTTCTGAAAAGCTGCTATTCTGTGCAAATTTAGGCTTATTATTTTAAGTGGATATCATTCAGACTCAGTTAGCTATGCCCTAATTGGACTAGTTTAACACATCATTCTAAATAAAATACATTAAGTAGATACTTGTAAAAATGATTACTGTGTGAACAAATGTATCATAAGTACTTAAATACATTAGCTGTTAATTGATGGGGCTGTTGGAATTCAAATTAAAACAATTTATTTGCTATTATTTGTGAAGAGGTCATGTGGGTAAGGATGCTTGATCTCAGAAAATCTGAAGTAATATTTTTAACCTTTAGGTTGTTATACTTCATATTTCTAAAGCATATGTGGGGAAACAAGGTAGGTAGCTATAGTTTATTTTGTGCTACATGCACTTACCATGCAATGTTTTTGTTACTGCTTCTTTTTAGTTAATCTTAACAAGTGAACTCAGATTTCCAATACAGTTATCGTAGTTGGATAAATTTCCCAAATACGAGTAAAGATTGGTTATTTGTATGTGACCACTGAAATTTTCTGATTCTTAACAGTTCTTTCAGAATAATGTTTAAATAGTATTTTGTTTTGATAACAATAAGTAAACTATGAAGAACTGTAGTTGCCATGTTTTACTTGCAGAGGCAAATAAGAAAGTGCTTACCAAATCAGAAACTGATTTGAAAATTTGCATTGATTTTTTTTTTTTTTTTTTTTTTCCAATTGCTGAAGCAGTAGCATTGCTGTCTGTGAGGCTTTTCTTAAGATTCCTATGTTTTACATCTTTTGATTTTTGCTTTGGGCATAAATTTTACTTCAGATGTCCCAGTCCTGCTGTAACATTTTAATTTTCAGTGACTATAGTATCACAGAATGGCTTAGGTTGGAAGGGTCCTCAAGGATTGTGAATCTCCAACCCCTCTGCTGCAAGCAGGGCCACTAACCTCCATGTCTAACACTAAGCCAGGCTGCATCCAACCTTGCCTTGAACACCTCCATGGACAGGGCACCCACAACCTCTTTGGGCAGCCTGTTCCAGCACCTTACCACTCTCTTGGTAAAGAGGTTCTCCTTGATATCTTGCCTAAATCTTCCCTTCTTCGACATAAAACCATTCTCCCTTGTTCTGCCATTATCTACCCTTGTAATCCTTGGAAGTAAGTTCCTACTTTAAATTAATTGGGTATACAAGCACTCTTAGATTTTGAGTCTTATTGATGTCTGAATCTTTGTCCAATACATGTATAATGATTTCAGCAATGTAACTGCCTGAACTTGAAAAGCATAGTTTTACTTGGCTTGTCCGTCATTTTAAGAAGGTTTGGTAAGAATCAGACCTAGTTTTTGAGATTACTGAGCATGTTGTATTTATCCCAATATGGCATAGACATTTTTACCTTACTAAACACTTCTCTGTGTCGGTATGTATGATCATAACACTGAAAAATTCAGAAGCATTTTTAAATGAAGAGAAAAATACCAAACTATATTCAAGAAGCTTTGATAAGAAGCTGTCTCACGCATATCAAAAGTTGTCTGACTGTGGGGAAGCCAGTGTTTTTTATGTTACTTATCAATAGAAGAAAGTTTGGGATATGAGAGAAATATTTACTGAGCAGTTCTGGACCATTTTCTTCTTTCAGTGCTTTAATCTGTAAAAAGGGGATATGATTTAAAAGAGGATACCTCTGAATTAGATGCAATCTTCAGATTTAAATTGTTGCTAGGCAAAAGATAATTTATAGGTATATGGGAACTGATGACCACGGCCTGAACCTCTGATTGATCACCTGAGGTGAGCAATGAGTCAGCCATGGCAGCACAGATGAAGAAAATTCATCTGTGCTGCCAGAAGAGGGTGGATCCTGGCTCCATCTCTCCTAGATCCATTTCAGAGCTGGCTACCAGTGGGAAAGGATCTCTTTGGAGATCCCTCCTCTGGAATTTTACAGTGAGCCCAGGAATGGGTAAGCATTCTATCTATTCTCTTTTTGTTATTATAATCTGCTTAGCCAAGCTCTCTGGTTTAATTTATGATTATAATGTCTTTATATTCACTGATTATACAATAGTAAAATTTTTAACGGTAGTTGTAGCAGTTCTGCCAAGTGTCTGAAATTTTGTCTTTCAGGGTGTAAGAATATCCCCCCAAAAATTCTTAAAGTTTATTGAATATAATACAACCAACTATATATTACATTTATTTATGAAAATTTTGGAAAAATCTGTGATCCTATCTTCAACTCTCATTCCCAGTGTAATGTAAGCATGCAGGTAATAGTGTCTGATGTAATCCTTTTGAGGCTATTACGGCTGATGACGAAGTTTTCAAAGGCAAGAACATAGTAGTGTTATTTCCTTAGTGATTAATTTAACTTTACTTGCATGATATACTTGTTAATAACAAAGTATGGCATTCAGTTTTCAGCACCTTGGCACAGAAAGGACATTGAGATGCTAGAGCAGGCCCAAAGAAGGGCAGCAAGGCTGGTGAAGGACTTGGAGAATATGCCCTATCACGAGCAACTGAAGGAACTAAGGCTGTTTCATCTGGAAAAGAAGAGGCTGAAGGGAGACCTTATTTCCCTCTTCAAATACATGAAAGGTGGTTGCAGTGAAAGCAAGATTGGACTCTTCTTACTGGTGAGAAGAATGACAGGATGAGGGAAAATGGCCTTAAGTTGCACCAGGATATGTTTAGATTGGATATCAGGAAGAACTTCTTTACAGAAAGGGTTGTTGTATAATCAATGAATATAAAGATGTTATAATTATGAAATAAACAAGAGAGTTTGGCTAGGCAGATTGTAACAACAAAAAGAGAATAGATGGAATGCTTACCCATGTCCTGGGCTTGCTGCAGAACTCCAAAGAGGAATCTCCAGATGAGATCCTTTTCCACTGGTAGTCAGCATTTAAATGGGTCTAGGAGAGGTGGAGCCAGGCTCCACCTCTTCTGGCAGCACAGGTGTATTTCCTTCACCTGTACTTTCGTGGCTGACTCACTGCTTGCCTCAGGTGATCAGTCAGAGATTGAGGCCGTAACACAGCAGTTCTCATACAGTTAAGCACTGGAATAGGCTGCCCAGAGATGTGGTTGAGTCACCATTTCTGAATGTGTTTGAAAACAGTTTGGATGTGGTGCACAGGGACATGATTTAGCGGTGGGTTGTTAGTTAGGGTAGAATGGTTATGTTGTAGTTCAATTTAATGATCTTTAAGATCTTTTCCAATCTGAGCGATTCTATGATTCTATAATTTGAAATGAGTAAGTACTCCTGTAAACTCAATGCAGTAGGGAAATATTTTCTTTTTTGTGTGTTGATAATTTAGTTGTGGCACCACTTTTAAAATCACTTAGGTTAGTTAAAATTACTGAAATTAAGTACTGAAGAGTAGCTTTCTGACGTATACAATAGAAGCTGAATGGACAGAGGGATGGAATTATTTTTAGTGCCATGTCATTGAATTTTTTTGACTAGGTTAGGACTGAGTGAAATCTAGAAACAGAGCCAACTTCTGGGTTGATTTTTCCCTCTAGTGTTACTTTTTAAATATTGTGCTATAATATCTCCTTTCTTTCTGCATTTTAAGAGTGATTGTGTTAGTCTGAATGTTTTGAATAGCTCTAAGTTTCTGAATGACACGTGAAGAAATTGCTGAAGGCTTCAAAGTGTGGTTCCAAATATAAGCATCCTATTTATATATATAATTAGTTATACTTGGTCATTCATTAAAAATATTTCCATTTTTATTTGTCAGATATTAATTATGTTTTGATGTAATTGTTGTCTGAAAATGTCTAGGTCATAAACTTTAGTATTAAAGTTTGACTAAAGTTAAGGGCTGCAACCTCAGTTCATATTGGAAAATGTGTTAGAGCATGCTGCTCTATTACTGCTGTAAACCCACCTTACATGTAAGAGTGTTTTGGGGTTTCTCTTGAATTAATAGTTTCATAATAAATTTTTCAGCGATTAAAATATTGTAAGAATATTTAGAAAATGCAGTCGGGTTTTGTGCAATTAGTATATGTTTTTCTAAATTCAGTTAAAAAACTTATCTTTTTTGTGAAAAAGATTTGGATTGAAAGCTTGCAAAAGCAATCCATTATTATGATTGGATTGGTTTTCAAGTGTGTTTTTTCATGGTTTTGACAAAAACAGAGCTTGTAGTCCAAACAAAAATGATCAAATGTTGTCAGTGATTTGTTTATAAAAATAAATGAACAGAAGTAATTAAATTAGTGTGATAGAAATGACTAATGCTAAGAAACTATTTCGGTATGCAAATAGATGATTATAACAAAGTGAAGAATCAAAATTTTAATTTTCAGATCCTCACTTGGCTATGCAATTTATTCAGAATACAGACTTGAAAGTAGATTTCCTTATAGTATAAAAATTCAGAATAAAATTTTATATTTTTTATTTTAATAGCTAAGAATTAGGCTAATTTATTTTTAAAATAGCAAAATTAAAAAATTATGTTCTCAAATGACTGCTATTGTACATTAAAATTCTTTATTGAAATGGAGCAAGTAAATTCTCATAAATTTAATACTGTTGATATATCTACAATCCAAGTTTAAAATATTAAAGTAAGGAATCTATCTCCATCACAGATCTGGCATTGTCTATTCTCCAAGGATTGTTTCTGAAGACTTAAAAGAATTATGCATTGAAGACCCAAAGCAGGCAACTCTGCTGGACAGAAATTTGTGATAAAATTCAGATCTTAGTCTCTTAATCACGCAATCATTGCAACATATAAAGAGTCCTGCAGTATTTTTATAATAGCATGATAAATTTGAAATTAATATAAATGTAGTAGTTACTAAAGTAGGAAAGAAGAGCTTAACAATTCTTCCCCCTTTAACTAGACAAGTAGAAAGATTCCAGAACAAGGCAATGTTTATTTGTCCAGCTTGTTGGATTTTGTTTTAGCTGTGTAGGCACAACACAGATCTTGCAAGTTAATCAATAGAATATATGATCAATACCGAAATATCTATGTCTAATTATATTTTCATACATCTAAACTTTGGTGTTATGAACTATGAGTATTCTTGTGAAGCTTCGATACATCCAGACACAATAGGTGTTTCAGTGATGTAAAAAAAAAAAAAAAAAAAAAAAAAAAAAAAGCTGTATTATTTAAAGAAGTAGAATTAACTTGAAAGTCTTAAACTCCAAAGACTTGTGGCATCTATGACTAATTGCACTAACATGCTGTAACGTGAGCTATTATGCTTATTGTGAACAAGATGGAAAACAGTGACTACACTTTACTTCTTTTTCCCCCATAATTAAGCATAGAACTAATAGCATAACGTCCAGTGGAGCACTGATCAGTTCACCAGGTTAAGACTTAGAAATTTGAAGACAGAAGTATGAAAATGCAGTGGTCTAACAAAGATAGGCAGCTCAGTACCACTGCACTACTCTCTCACTCCTCCTCAGAAGAACTGGGAGAAAATTAAAAAAAAAAGGTTGTGGATTGAAGTGATGACAGGAAGATCATTAACTAATTACTCTCATAGGCAAAACAGATTCAGCGCAATGGAGATTAACATAATGTATTGAGTACTTATAGCAGACTAAAGAAGTGAGAACTGAAATTAAACTGAAAACACATTCCCTACATCAAACTTCTATTCCTTCCTTTCCTCTACTGTCTTCCCTGGCTAGGTGTGTGGGAACAAGAAATAGAGTCTACAGCCAGTTTATAACAATTTTTCTCAGCTGCTCCTTCATGGCCATGCTTTGCACCTGCTTCAGCAGAGGTCACATCCTAACGCAGTCCTTCCTGAACTGGTCCTCCACAGGCTTTCCTGCAGTTCATCAAGAACGTATGCAGTATGGGTCCATACCATGTGGTCCATCCTCTGTGGAAGGAGTGCTCCTGGACAAATCCCCCACAGGTGGCAGTTCACCCAGGCTTCTCTGTCAGCATTTGAAAATACTATTTTAAGCATAGTTGATCTCTCTCATTTCTAGCTTTTGGGCCACAACAGAAAGGTGAATGGGAAAATTATTTCCTGTTAGTTGGTCTGATAGTTGATAATACAAGGTCAGTGTAAGGGACAGATAGAACATGCTATAAACATGCAAATCATGAACTGTGTATATAAGTGTGATTTTTTTTTTTTTTTTTAAGGACATACAGAAAATACACAATAAGCAGGATTCAAAAAAAGTATAAGAAACTAGACAATTTACTATAAAACCACAAAATATAGTTTTTAATTTCTGAATATTGTAAACATTTAATAACCTGATTTGAATTCAGAAACAAAAAAAATAAAAAACTTTGATTTATAAATTTCAAGTCTAAACACAGAAATTACTGCAAACCATCTACAAAATATCTTAAATTTTGACTGAACGGAGGTTTTGAATGGATGAAAATCTACTGTTCAGATTGTTTTGTAACTGATGGACCTCATTTTTCTGGTATTTCATGGAAAATGAAAATGAAAAGGAAAAAGGAAAAAAATCGTCTCCAGATGTTCTAACATTTTAAATTATTCAAAATATTCCAATTATTTTTTCTGGAGAATGAGAAAGTTTTCCACTTATTTATGCTCTTCTTTTTATTTACCGACATAAATCACTATTTACTGACTAAGTCAGAGACTTTACAAGCTCATCAGAAAAAGTTCCAGTGCAGAAATAAACTACTTTTAGAAGGGCACTGATTTGGTGTTGTGGATAAAGTACCCTAGGTTCTTGTTTTTGCTTGAATAAGAACAGAAACACAGAAGTCAATTAGTCTCAAAAGAAATGAAATGAAGTTAGGAAAGAACAGAAAATGGAGGATATTCTTAATGTCTCTTTTTTGACACACTTGACAGGGTGATAAATATAAAAACTTTCATTGAACTGGGAAAAATGATTGGATGGGAAATCCTACAGTGTGCTTGTATAGTGTAATGGCAGTTTAAGTGAGCTGGAGAATTCCATGGAGTGCTTTGTACCACAATAGTCAATTAGGTGAGTTCAGTGAGTTAGTGAGTCAATTAGGAAGTTCAGAGGAAGCAGGGATTTATGTCTGTCCTTCACAAACTGTTTCCTTCAATGTGCACTTGTATGTTTATCAACTTTAAATCTACAGTTCAGAACTGCATGAATTTTAATTGTCATCCAAGAATATCACAGGCAGAAAATTCATCTTTGAGATTAGATAGTGAGATCCAGATGTTGCTGCCCATAATATTTGTTGTATGTAGGTGAGATGTTATGGGACATATGACATGATTTAATTTGGAAATGTGCATCTCCGTTTGGATTTTCCTTAAGTGTTTTAATTTATATGGTTGTGGTAGTTGCTGTTACCTTTTGCAAAATCAATATTTTAAAGTAATCATGGTTTAAACTTCTTCAGTTGATACTTTTTTTTTTAATCTGATGTTTTTGATGAAAGACGTTAGGAATGAATGAGGTTTACAAAAGTTGAATGAATGTGATATGAACTCGCTCTAATGGTTGGAAGGAGGAAATAAATATATGTCTTCTAATCCAATGAATTTGCCATACCATTCTACAGAAGTTCTGCTCTCAGGTTTTACAAAAAAGTAAACTGTAGCAGTGGGCAGCAATATTTTTGAAGAAGAAGCTGATTTACACCTCAAAAGCTGTATATTTAAGAGTAAGGATGTCATATGTTTGTTTGTAAACTATTTCCTTCTTTTATCTATCTTACTAGCTTAATGACTGTCATGTTTAGTTTGACTTCTGCTTTCTGTATGGGCTTACTAACAGAAGTTGACACAAGCCATTGTGGACAGGCTGGATTTGTTCTGTTACTATAGTAACATTGCTGAATAGAAGAATGATTTCCTTTAGGAACCTTTCCTAAAGATGTTTTGTACCCTAAAACGACATCTCTAGATTGCCATCCCTTGTGAGAGATGAACAGAGATCACATCAAGGGTCAACTTTGTTCCCTGTGTTTATAGATTATCCTCTGCAATCAAAAGACTGCACTTCTCTTTCTTTGTGGTGCTGAACCAATTCCATTTTCCACTGTACGCTGATGATAGGAAACTCAGCAAGACTTTTATTTTTTGAAACATAACAAAAAAACTAGTACTAGACCAGTATTGTACTGTATTAAAAGTGTCTCCAGCAGCTACTATAGGGTCTTAATTTTTCTCTTCAGTTAAATAATCATTTATAAATAACTTACACTGCATTATTGTCTTGGAATATCTGAAATACGAAGTAGTGAGATGAGCATTTAAGTTCAGTGCTCTGATTAAGACAGAAATCTTGTTTAGTATTCCTAATATTAATAAACCCTGAGGCTTAGCGTACAAATAGATTTTGTTGAGGGCTGACAGTCAGCTATGGTAATAACGCAGTTTTGAGCAGAAATGATATACCAAATTACCTAAGTGCCGTCTTGAGGAACTTTCCAGTCAAATACAGTCAAATAGTTCACTAAATCAGATTATATATAAACGAAGTAATGAAGCTTGCTAATGGTGACTAGTGATAACAAATATATACATGTCTCATATTTATTATCTTTTTTTTTTTTTTAAACAAAACCTTCATTTTTGTCCTCTGACAAAATGTTTTCCTTACATACAGGGTAATATGTATTAATAAATGGTCTGTATTTATGAAGCAAATACTTTCTGAGAAAGATTTTATAATACTGAAAGTAGTTAAAAAATTTTTGTTCCTCTGAAATAATAGGATTGTCTTCACCACTTTTGGTCAGATTTCTTAAATGAAGCTTACAAAGAAACTTTTATGGACCTTCTCTTCCTCTACCCCACATTCGTATTTTCTGATCCAATTAGCTATTTTAATACTGCAAAATTTCATAGGGTAGGAAAGCCACAGGAACTTTGGCTTTATAACCTTTTGTTTTGTGGTGTTTTTTTTTTTTTTTTCTCCTGTTGGAGGGGAGTTAGAGGGGAGGATAGGGATGTTTTCCTTTAAGATTTTTTTAAAATTATTATTTAAGTAAGATTTATTGAAATCTGATATGGTTAACTAATATAATTTTAATTGTTATTCATTTTCAAAATCTGCTACCTGAAGATTGATTTTTGGAGCTTAAGGGATCTTATAAAAATCAGTGGTAAACTGTAAGATAACAGTCTTGATATTTCAAGAAAGAGAGATTGGTTGTAAGATTTTTTGCCAGCTATGCCTTAGAGACTTCTTGGGAAAATGTTCAAAAGTAAGCCTAGGGCAAGCTGTAGAATGGATAAACTAAATTAATAATTGAAGAGTGTGGTTGATATTATTACATGGATAATTGAAAGAAAAACTAGAAAAACCAATATTGGGTTAAGTAAAATTAAATATTAGACATATATTGAAGGGGCTAGAATCTGTTTAAAAAAAAAAAAAAAAAAAAGCCAGAGGTACTAATGGAAGGTTTTATTAAACAGGGTTACAGGCAAAACAAAACGTAGGAACTCAGTACAATTCTTCCTCCTTGATTTACTCTTTCCTGGCTGACCTCCCAGGACCTCTTACACTTGTCAAGAAATCTCCACAATCTTTTATCTATCTATCAAAACAATTAAGCTTTATTGTTTTCCCTCATATTTTATGAGGATATCTTCTTGTGCATGTTTCACTTGCACCTGTATTATTATCATGAGTCATGAGTTCATTCTATTGCAGTTATAAATGTGTTTTTTAAGAATTTAGTAATATACCTGATAATAGAAAGACATGAATAGGTGCATTCCACTGTCTGCTTATTTTAAAGACTGTAAAGACAAACAGTAGCTGTACCTTTCTGAAACAGTAGATTAGTGTATTAGTGTATACATGTCCATCTTATCCCAGGCATAATTTTTTCACTACACTGCATTATCACCTTCTTTTCTTCTGTCATGTCTGTAGCATCAAATATTTTATTTTCATTGGAAAATGTTATGGTGGTGTGTTTAAATTGTGCAGATAGCTACTCAGAAAGAAAAGTATCTGCATACTTGTGTCTCACTCCAATTTATAGGAGGGAGAGGAGGTTCTTTAATACCTGTATATCTGGCGTGAGATTAAGAAGCAACGGTTCAAATGTTGGTCTGAGCAGTTTATTACAGGTCTTAATCAGGGAGATGGGGAAGGAAAGGACAGAATCACAGAATGGCCAGGGTTGGAAGGAACCTCAAGGATCATGAATCTCCAATCCCCCTGCTACATGCAGAGCCACCAATCTTCACATTTAATACTAGACCAGGCTGCCCAGGGCCCCATCCAACCTGGCCTTGAACAGCTCTAGGGATGGGTCATCCAAAACCTCTCTGGGCAACCTGTTCCAGCACCTCACCACTCTCTCTGGGAAGAACTTTCCAGACCCTAACCCTAACCCTAACCCTAACCCTGACATCCAACCTAAATCTTCCCTCCCTCAACTTAAAACCATTTCCCCTTTTCTTGCTGTTATCTACCCTTTCAAAGAGTTGATTCCCCTCGTGTTTGTAGGCTCTCTTTAGGTACTGAAAGGCTGCAGTGAGGTCACCCCGCAGCCTTCTTTTCTCCAGGCTGAACAAGCCCAGCTCCCTCAGCCTGTCTTCCTAGGGAAAGTACTCTAGTTCCCTAGACGGTGACTATTATGAATTACGGTGATGGGAAAGGAAGGAGGGTGATAGAAAAGATAGGAAATAAGCAAGAATTGTGTGAAGCAGAGATATTCACCACTTGGATCCAGCAGCAGCAGTCCCGTTACAGGCCATTTCAAAGGTTTGAGGGGAGAGCAGCAGCAGTGTGGCCAGCCTTGGGCAGCAAGCAGGTAGCAGGAAGAAGTCGTAGAACCAGTCCAGGAGGAAGCAGCAGGACTCAGGTAACAGGCTGAGAGTCCTGCTGCTTCCCTCGGAAGGAAGGAAGGAATTCTGTAGCAAGGAATCTGATGGCAGACACCGTTGTTCTTCTTCAGCATGCAGGTAGAGCGCAGAGTAAGTCCTTGAGGGAAAGGCAGGTCATGAGGCTTCTCGTGGCAGAAACCTCTTGTTCTTCGTGAGGAATCTGTTGCCAGAAAACCTAAGCCTCATGGTTGTAGATCCCCTTTTTATCCTTCTTCTGCCAGTGTGGCATTCCTGGGTGTTTGGGTAAGAGTCATGTACAGCACCTCCTGAGATGGCCATCTTCCTCAAGATAAGTCCATTCAAAAGACTGCTTCCTGGTCATTAATCTGCGGCTTAATTCTCTCTCATTACCCTTGGCCTTGTCCATCTGTGTCCCTCAGACAAAGGATTTCTCAGCTCTTGCCCTGATCTTGCTTGAACTTGTCCATTTGTGTCCCCACCAAGCTTTTAGACAACAATGTAAAAGAATTATCTCTTAAAACTTCTTAGTCCATTGATTATACAAATAACGTTATAGCAATAAACACTTGCTGTGTGGTAGAAAGATGTATGTTTATAATATTTAGTTGGGCAACGCTTGGAGCACAGACGTTGTCTTACCATACAGCCATCACTACAGCACTGATAGCAGGTGATAGTTCTACAACTGCATGTCAAATCTGTGCTTAAATTTTTTGACAACTGCTGATGGAAGCTCTCTTTTTCTATTTGAGCTGGACAATAACCTTGATACTCCTTGTGAAAAGTAGAGGCCCACAAGAACTAATTCTTTGCTTGTGCCTTACATGTGTCATAACAAATTAGAAGATAACAACCAGTAATAAAACACTGACAGATTTGAAATAGATCCTCTTATAACATCAGATCTTTTAGTTATTCTGATCACTGTCTGCACCATTCTGTCTGGTTGAATTTAATAAATGTAAAAAAGCAATCCACTAGGCTTTGTTTGGTCATAACTGTATTGTTCTCTTCATGTCCACCTTCTTCCCCATTTTTCTCAATGGGGAAAAAAAGAAAAAACAAAAAAACAAAAAGAAGAAACAGAGTAGAATTAAAAACAAAAAAAAAAGAAAGAAACAACAAAAAACTTCTGTAATGCTTTTCTGTTAAGGAGAAGTGAGTTTATAAAGCAACTGTAGGAAAAAGTATATGTTTTTAAACATAAGTTTCCTTCTTTTTATTTAAAACAGAGAGACAGACTCACTTAGAGCCAAAAGCTTACACCAACTTGAGATACAAAATGGAAATACTTATTTTCTCTCCAATATCTTTTATGGATACATAAATCAATAATAGTAAAATACACTTGGAAATAAATTAATATGAAACCATCTCCTTTTTCAGCTGAAATAATTACAAGTTTTTAAGCCAAACAACACACCAACAGCAAGTTCTTACTTTGCTTTATGTTAATACATCATTGCACATCTGTTGTTACATAATGATGAAAAAGTCAGTATAAATGAATGGATGCATTTATGTGATAATTCTTTCATGATTTGGAGTGAGTCACTTGCATAGTTCTCCTGTAGACATCAGCTGAGAATATTAACTTTAAATGAGTTAATGTATAGAAAAATATAAGACTAAAGAAGTGGTAAAGCAGTCTTTCTTTCAACAATGTGGTGGACCACATGAAGATGCCATTGGACTGAACACATTGATAAATTAAAGCCTGAAACAAATAAAAAACTGTAGCATCCAGAAGATCAACCTGTGAATTTACAAGTACCATAACAATAAAAATAATTTTTAAAAAATTTAAAAAATCCTCCTTTCAGGGCAACCTTAAATTAGTTTACAATTTCCAAATGTAATTACTCATTGAGAACATGGTAGTGGTTTCTAAATGCTAGTGTAATTATTTCATAATTTGTAGTTGCTTTGTTTGATTATAGTGATTATAATGTTCATAGCAGCAACTTGTTAGGTAACATAGTTCATATCATCAAACAAAATTCAGTACAAATGTTCAGAAACAAAATTTTTGTCTTGAAAAATGCCATTAGTGTCAAATATACTTTTATAAAAAAACGTTTTTCATCATTGTAGTTACACCCTGATTTTGTGAGAGTTAGGGTTGTATTTCATAATATATATATAATATATATAATAATATAATA
This sequence comes from Tympanuchus pallidicinctus, assembly GCF_026119805.1. Classification (NCBI taxonomy): domain Eukaryota; kingdom Metazoa; phylum Chordata; class Aves; order Galliformes; family Phasianidae; genus Tympanuchus; species Tympanuchus pallidicinctus. Next base: position 45,219,674 of record NW_026294758.1, read on the forward strand.
CATATAAAATGTATATCCATGAAAATATACTTACTTGGTAGTTGTAGAAAAACATAGTTTAAAATAAAAACTGATCAGATAAGTGTTTTTTGTAATACTCAAAAAGGTGGTTTAGGCCTTGTTTTCTGATAGTATTGTGTATGTTTGCTTATTATATAGTTGTTATCAAAAGATCTTTCATTTAGAAAGACATGCAAAGTTGTTGATTTCAGATTGGGTTTCCTATTTATTCAATAATTTATAACCCCAAAAATTATATTAGTGTTGTATAAAACAAAAATTTCAGAGCTTGTTTTTTTTTTTTTTTTTTTTTAAATAGGTTCATTTCATATGAAATTCAAGATATCTAAGTATGTGAGTCAAAATACTTAATTTTATATTCTTGATGTTAGGATAAGGACAGCCTCTAATCCAAATTAGCCATATTCTAATATTAGCTGCAATGTATGATTTTATTCTAATTCTCTCTGGTGGTTTACTTGGAAGAATTATTTTTCAAGGTTTAAACACATATGCTTGTTTTTTGTTTTTGTTTTTGTTTTTTTTTTTAACTTAAACATTGTAAGAGTTGTGTATACATTATTAAAATATTTTTTTCATATTAAATTTTTTTGATAGTGATGTTTTTTAACTACAGCAATACATAATCCTAAGGAATAACAGGCAAAACAGAATTTATCTAAAAATAACTAAACCTGGCATAGATCACTGGGACAGAAAAAAACACCTATGACTCTTGAGAAAGAAGTATAAAAAACTGAGACTATCTTCTGCTTCTGTAATCCATGTTTACAAAGCATGCAGTGTATTTCTTGTGTATTCCACAAGACTTTCTTGTACATCAAAAACCTGGTTTTGCCCTGGTTTTAGTTTAAATAGAAGAAACTTTGTTTTTGGCATTCAGATTCCATTATGTCAGTGGTAAACTTTCTACTCATTCATACAGGTATTAGATTGGTCCACAGGAGGGATCTACTTGTCATCGGTTTCTGAAACTATAGGCATGCTGAAATGTAAAGGAGAAAAAGGATGAATGGTTGCTTTCAAGTACCACCGTACCTGTGAATTGTGAAAACAGAAATTTCAGAAGAAATCAAAATGCATCTTAAAAAAAAAAAAACCTTTGAAATTTATTTTATTAAACAATAAACTTAGTGTATGATTTTCATGGTAGCCTTTGACTGATTATTGAAGTATAACAGCTAAATATCTGTTTTTGAATAGCATATCTAGATTTTTTTAGAACAGGGAGGCTGTTGTTAAAAATTAAAAGCACACAATCTCACAAATAAAAATAGAAAAATACTGAAGTGATAGCTGAATTTAAAAAGTTCCATTCTGGGGAGAACCTGCACACTAAATGAGACCATCTGATTCTCTCTTCCAACTCTTGCCCTTATGCAAAGCTATAACGCTTTTCAGGATCAACAAAAAGTTAACCAGTTTTTTCTTAGTTCCAACTCCAGCCTGCACTTTCAAATAAGCAGTAACCTACTGCTCCCCAAATTTTTACAGATGCCCTGTGAAGTTAAAACAACTTCACCCCCATCATTCTTGTTCTTTCCTTTTCTTCTGGCATTCATGATTTGGTGAGAAAATGAAACTGCGATTTTTTTCAATATGCAACTTTACTGATAGTGAACTAATATTAGCCTGGAGACACTTCATACTACCTAGATCATTACAAAATAGAAATTGTTATCACTTTTTCCACTTGATCCTTCTCCAAACTGAATCCATCAGGAAACATAATGATAGGGTTAAGCCACACCTTAGTCAGAATAATGGATATACCATTTTCTTTTTCCTGCAGCAGTTTTCATTGCAAGCTAGCATATTGTAGTGCACTAGGTAACAAATAGACCTTTAGGCCTGTTTACTGACTTCAGACTAAGTTCATCTATCCCTGTCTGTGAGAATTCTGAACATAAATGTTTCACCTGAAGTATGCTATATCCACCAGGAAATACACCTGGTATATTCAGGCACTGAATTTCCAGGACTTGATTTGTGGATTCCTTAATTTCTGATGTGTAAAACGAGAATAATGTCTTTTCCTGTGTCATTGGAGTACATTATTGCTTGTGAATTGGTACTGTGTGGCCATATTGAGTATTTGTGAAGAAATTAGTGGTCCGATTACCCAGGGAAGAATTGGAGTGACGTATAGAAAATAAAACATGAATTCTTGTCATATAAATACAGTCGTAATGTGAAATATGTAATAGCTTCTCATTCTATCAGTATAATCTGCATTCTGTGTAGATTGAATTAGGCATTGCAGGGGTCGTGGTTAATGTAATTAGAAAATGTGTATCAATGCATATGTCTCAGAACCAAATTAAGAGACTACAAATTAATAGTCCTACAATAATTGATAGGCCTTTTTTTTTTTTTTTTTTTTTTTTTTCCCTTCTCTCTTTTTTTTTTTTTCTTTTCCCCTGAGAGACGATTTTGCCACTTAACATCTTTTTCAAAATTTGAATTTAGTTCTCATGTTATATATTAAAGCTAGTTGTGCTCTAGATAAATGGGGATAGATTTGGTAAAAGAATTTTGAGAGTTACAGATTTTAAATAAGAAATTTAAAATTTATATATTTTAAATAAGAAATTTAAAAGACATTTCTTTCATCTGGGGTTAATGAAGATACAAATCTGAAAGGCAGTCTTTATTACAATAGATAAAAGTCTGGAGAGATTGGGTTACAACGTTAACTGAGCTACACTTGAGGTAAAATGAGCTTATCTTGAGGAAATTCTGGGCACAGAATATTGTGCTCTGACTTAAATGAATGCTTGTGAATGCAAAGAATAAGTTCTGTGCTGTTTTGTAGTATGGTGAACTGAACAGTATACATGGTCTTCTGTCATTTAGATCAAATTTTAGATCAACTTCAGCTTCTTTCTTTTTTGACAGGGTAAAGCATAACTGCTGTGAACATCCTAAGTGTTTGTTTTATGTTAATATCATTTTAATACTTAGGTGCATGATACCTTCAAAACTAATTGCTGGAGTAACAGTATTTATCTATGTTTAGAATATTTTGGTTACATAACAACCTTTCACCAGGGCAGAACTCATTAATATGATTATCTGCATTGAATCAGCATCATTTAATTATATAAATATATTTATTTTAATTACACATATATATATTTCTGTAGCACTCTGGGTACTGCAGAAATTTTCTAATGCATTCAGACACCTTGGCCTCTGGTAGTTTTACATGCTTCATTTGATCTTAATTTGGTAGTCTTCTATAGCAGGGTTACAGCATTGGTCATTAAAGGAAGAACTGCTAATGTCCCGGATTTATGCAAAGGCTTTGACACTGTCCTGCATGACATCTTTATTTCTAAGTTGGAGATACAAGCGTTTGATTACCTGGTGGGTAAGGAATTGGCTGGATGGTTGGACTGGGTGATCTTTTAGGTCTTTTCCAACCTTGGTGATTCTATGATTCTATGATTCTATGAACATGAAGTGTTGGATTCAGTGTACTCTCAGCAAATTTGCAGATGACAGCAAGATATGTGACTGTCAACATGCTGAAGGGAAGTGATGTCATCAAGAAGGACCTTAACAGGCTTGATGGGTGGTGTGTGAAAATCTCAAGAAGGCCAAGTGCAATGTCTTGCATGTGGACTGGGGCAATCCCAAACATAAATACAGGCTGTGCAGAGAATTTATTGAAAGCAGACCTGACTGAGGAAATGAACTTGGAGTGCTGGTGGATTAGAAATACAATATGAGCCAGCAGTGTTCACCTGAACACTTGGGCTTTGAATAACATCATCTGATGGAAGGTGCTCCCACCCACAGTAGCAATAATGAAACTAAGCTATCTTGAAGGCCTCTTCCAACTAAAACCACGTTCCATGATTCTACATGTTAAGAAAAAGGGATAGGTCAAAGATTCTACCACCTAGGACAGGAAAGCAACAGTGAATTACAACATTTGAGAGTCAGTTACACTGTATGTAGAGATATTCCTCCTGAATTTATTTTGACTTAATGAATCATCCTAAACTTTAACTGGTAGATCTGATGGCAGATCTGACATAATGTGAAGAAAAGCTGATTATTCAGGACACTATAGATGAATAACATTAAGGATAATTAAATAAATTTCCAAGCAGCTCATCTGTTACAGATATGGTTTTTTGCTTTTTGTTTTGTTTTGTTTTGTTTCTAAACAAAGTGGGATTAACTTTAGAGCATAGTGGGTTTTTTTGTTTGTTTGTTTGTTTTTTGTTTGTTTGTTTTTAATGCAAATAACTGTTTCCTTCAGATAAAAACAAAGAGGAACAGAATCATATGACTTGTCATTACCAAGCTGTAAATTTGGTTACTGAAAAATAGTCGTATTGTTAGCAGTGCTAATCTGGGGGTATAATAGCACTTTTAAAATCCTAATCTAGATGTAACTCTGGGTTGAGGCTGTGTTGCATATTTAATTTTAAATAATTGCAAGTCCCCTGTACTGTTTTGATAGCTGAATGACTGTTCATCTGTTCTTCACTTAGTCTGGCGATCTGTATCCTTCTCTGATTTTAGTCACTGCCTTTAGGACCTTCCTGCTATTAAATTAAATTTATGCTGTTTATTCCTTTTTTGGAACTGTAAACTGAATTGAGTTTGAGGACTTCTGATGATACAGATCTTAGGAAAAAAAAAAATTGCAGTGTGTACTTTACATCTTTACTCTGGAGATATTTCCTTAAAATGTTCAGCTTTCATGTATGAAGTACTGCTGTGTTAGCTTTTTGCTTCGTTTAGTGAAAGCATTACCAGGTTAAAGTAGCATCACTAGACTTAAATGTTGCCCTTCTCAGTCGATGTCACTGATTCTATCTACATTTGTTTCCTGGTTCTTAGTAAAATCTCCACTCCTATATTTTCCTATGATTTTTCAGTACAAGATACATAATATCCTATGGATCTCTCTCACCTTTCCTAACCTGACAGCTTTTTATTTGTCAGGTTCTGTTTTTATGCACGGTTTATGATTTTTAACATGTTCTGTATACCCAGAAGATATCAGAAAATCTGATACCCAGATTTTTTTGAATAGTTGTGTTTCTCTTCTGTCTTCTGTTGTCAAGTTTTCAAAGTATTTTTGGTTATGTTTGGCATTAAACAAGCAAAAGATAAAGGCTGAAAATATTTAAGAATCAAAAGTTAATGATAGACGAAGATAAGACTATTGCTAGAGCCTCTTCCGAGCTTTCTTTTTGCTTGTTCTTCGGTCTTTTCATACAGCCCTGATGGTGTAAAACACAGAAACATATTAAAGCACTTGATCCCTGCAACTCTCTATGTGCTTAAGCACACATATTGGGAATATAAACATCTATTTAAGTCAGTCTTTTCCTATCACTCCAGTTTCACAACTGTTTGGATACAGTTTTTAATTGAAATAAATTAAAACTAATTGCTTAATGTCCATTAAACTACATGTGTACTCTCTAAGTTGCTTGTCTACTCATTCAGCAATATTATTAGTGCATTCTGCCTTGGACATATTTCATATCATTTTTTTCTTTTATGCATTAGGTCTCACTTGTTTGAATAAAATTATTTGTTTCTTTCTAGCCATAATTTTAAAATATTTATTGTGCTATGTTTTCTGTCATTCTGGTGAACTGTTATGAATTGTCACACGTAAAGATGCTTTGTGTTGAAATCTCTAAATATTAGACATACAGCTAGCATAAAAAACCTAACCATTTCAATTCAATTTTTTCTAATATTCACTGAATAGTATACTTTATTAGTAACATGTTATACTAAGGTATATGAGTATAAAGGGATTTTACAAATAAGTAGACCTCAATGATTTGTTATCTAGTTCAATCTTAATGTGTCTACACAGCAATAAAATAACATATTGCTTTTATTAATTTTCTCAAGGAATTACGCAAATAATAAATATCTATGGAAAAGTCTGCTATACTGGGCATTGGAGTATCTTGCAGTTAAATGGAAAATCCTTTTTGTTTAGATAAATTTTCTTTCGTTAAGTATGAACTATCTTTCATGATTCAAGGTAGTCAGTGTGATCTGTGATTTCTTACTTTGCAACTATGAAGTGTGATAACATGGAGGGAAAAAAAAAAAAAAAGAAAAAAAAAAGGATGGTGTTATTATCCAGATTTGATTCTATCTAACTTTCCTCAGTTTTCAATTGTCCATCTTATTTCAGTAAAATGTCATTGTTTAAAATGCTGTCTAGCTGGATCTTCAAAAATAATAGCATATTCTTAGTGTTGCTTTGGAACTACTTTTTGTTGGTACTGAAAATAAGCTGCCTGCAATATCTAGGATTGTCCTAACCCAGAATCTCACTGTGTTCTTGTGGGCCTACTTCACAAGCTCATCTGCATCCTTCTAGATGACATATCTTCCTTCAATTGTACCAACTGCATCACTAAGCTTAGAATCATAAGCAAACTTTCTGAAGGTCCCACTGTTGGTATACTTGACAAAGATGTTAAAGACCATTAGTCCTAAGATGGACCTCAAAGAAGTCCCAGTCACTGGCCTCACCTGCACATAAAGCCTGTATATAGACTTGTACACCATCAGTCTATGATCGTCCAACCAATTCTTTATCCACTGAATATTCCACTCTTCAGAATCATGTCTCTCCATCTTAGTCATGAAGATGTGGTGTAAAACCATGTCAAAGGCCTTGCAAAAATCCACACAGAAGATTGCTTTTCCTTTGTGAAGTGATGCAGTTCCTTCATCACAAAAGACCACTAGAGTGGTCAGTCACAATTCGCTCTTGGTAAAATTGTGCTGGCTGTTTCGTACAATCTTAACACAGCTTTCAAAAGGATCTGTTCCATGATCTCCCCAAGAAAAGGGGTGAAGCTCACCAATTTGTATATTCCCCATTCTTCCTTTCTAATCATCTTAAAAATGTGATTTATGATTCCCATTCTCCAGTCACAAGGGACTTCTCCTGACAGCCACTTTTCAACTAAGGTAAAAAATGTTGTAAAGTAAAAAAGTCTTGACTGGTTACTTCTGTTTTTGTCAGGAGGATAAATAGTGTAATTTGAAAATGTATATGACAGCTTCCTGGTGAAACTGGCAGCCCATGGCTTGAGCAGGTACACTCTAAGCTGAGAGAAGAACTGGCTGGATGGCAGGGCCCAGAATTTGGTGGTGAATAGAGTTAAATCCAGGAGGCAAACTGTTATGAGTAATGTTGCCCAAGGGTTGGTACTGGGGCCTGTCCTCTTCATTATCTTGATGGATGACTTGGATGAAGGTATTGAGTTCACTCTCAGTAAGTCTGCAGAAGATGGCAGGAAGTGTTGATCTGCTTGGGAGTAGGAAGGCTCTACAAAGAGACCTGGACAGCCTGAATAGTTGGGCTGAGACCAGTGGGGTGAAGTTCAACAAGACCAAATGCCCAGTCCTAACTTTGGCCACAACAACCCCAGGCAATGCAACAGGCTTGAGGCAGAGTGGCTGGAAGTCTGTGTAGAGGAGATGGGCTTGGGGCTGTTGGTTGACACTTGGCTGAAAGTGAGTGAGCAGTGTGCCCAGCTGGCCAAGAGGACCAATGGCATCCTAGCTTGTATCAGAAATAGTGTTGCCAAGAGGAGCAAGGAAGTGATTATCCTTCGGTACTCAGCTCTGGTGAGGCCACACCTTGAGTATTGTGTTCAGTTTTAGGTCCCTCACTACAAGAAAGACACTGAAGCCCTGGAACATGTTCAGAGAAGAGCAACAAAGCTGGTGAGGGGTCTGGAGCACAAACCTTATGAGGAGCAGCTGGGAGAATGGGGATTGTTTAGTCTGGAAGAGGCTCAAGGGAGACCTTATTGCTCTCTACAGCTACCTGAAGGGAGGTTGTGTTGAGGAGAAGGTTAGCCTCTTCTTACATATAACTAGTGATAGAACTAGAGGGAAACTAGAGGCCTCAAGTTGCACCAGGGGAGGTTCAGGTTGGGTATTAGGAAAAACTTAGTCTCTGAAGGAGTGGTCAGGTGTTGGAACAGGGTGCCCAAAGAAGTGGTGCAGTCACCATCCCTGGAGGTGTCCAGCAAACATTTGTATGTTGTACTGAGGTACATGGCTCAGTGAGAAATATTGCTGATAGGACTGGATGATCTTGGAGGTCTTTTGCAACCTTGGTGATTTGATGATTCTATGATTCTATTAAATCTTGAGTAATGCATCTCAAAGCAATAATTCTCAAAGTTAACGTGTTATGTTCTTTTTAAATGTAATATTAAAGGAAAAAAAGAATGAAGGAAAGAAAAAAAAGAAAGAAAAAGGAAGAAGGAAAGACAGAAAAAAAGAAAGAGCAGGAACAAAAGAAAGAAAGAGAAAGAAAGACAGAAAGACAGAAAGACAGAAAGACAGAAAGACAGAAAGACAGAAAGAAAGAAAGAAAGAAAGACAGAAAGACAGAAAGACAGAAAGACAGAAAGAAAGAAAGAAAAAGAGAGAAAGAAAGAAAGAAAAGAAGGAAAGTGATAAAATAGGGAGAAAAAGTACATGTGAGGTCTCTGCCTCATTTGTATGAGTCTTATAGGTTATAGCCAGGTCTATCCATAGAGCTATTATCATGAAGTATTGTTTACCATCTTTACTGAGCTTCTGAATAAGAAATCAGACAAAATAGACCTGGAAATACTTGATAGAGCCATGTCCAGAGAGTGCAACAGAGAAGAAAACTGGTGTTAGGGTGTATTTACATTTAAGAAATTTGTGTGAGCAGTATCTGGGAATATAGTGAGAGAGGCTTGGTTGAAATTGAGTCATTGCCTAGTTTAAAATAACCTTTCCAGGTCATGTCATTTTGTTTGCCGCAGTGAAATAAGTTTATTTCAGCAGAATGAAGCCGTTATTAGCTTGGCAGAGTCCACTTGTCAGAATTTTATGGAGCAGAACACTGTTTGGCTTGAAAATTCAATAAATACTGTAATGCGAGAGGAGTTAAACTCCAAGGGCTGAAGGGGCACAGTGTGAAGAATTTGTCACTAATGCATTGTTTGACACTTTTGTTGAGAAAGTATCAGGATATATGAAGAATGATAATTAAAAACCAGGCAGGCATTTCTCTCACAGTATATAATGATATTAAATATATTGATGGAACATTATTTTTCAATATTGAAGCAAAATAGGATTTTAATAGAACTTTAAAATTTTAAAATTTCTTTTTATTTACTTCCGTTTTTAGCTGCTTAATGCATCTTATATACATTCATACTAACATTAACAGGGTGGTGATTTAGTGTAGCCATTGGAGGAAATCCACAGTGAAGTGTAATCTAACTATTATTGTTTAAATCAGCATGGGAAGAATCACTATGCTGTGTATTTATTTGAAGTGTGGGAGGCTGGTGTGCTGTCTCCAGAGGGAGAGGAATAGGCAAACTAATTTCTCTCCCTGCAAGGTGAAACTATGCAATTCAGTCATGTCATAATTTTAGAGACAGAGAAGAGCTAGTCAGCAAAAACTGGTTGGGGTGCCCTCCAGCTATCCAGACTTTGGAACACTATCATTTGAAATAACTCTTTAAAGTGTTGCCTGTGGTGGAGACATTTTAAGTTCCTGTTCTAGGGTTAAAACACGTAAGCAATCAGCTAATTAACCAGTAAATATATGATGGAATATGCATTATATGAAGTCATTCTGTTGGAATTGAATGTTTTTATTAAAAAATGTACGTTTGAAATATTAGTTTCTATCCTGAAACTGAAGACATTGGTTGAAATACCATCCTTTGTATTATGTACACATCTGCCAAAGCTATTGTAGCAGTTTTTCTAAGTGTTAAAAACTGCCAATTTATAGAAGGTGAATGTTTCCTAGAAGGGAATCAAATGATGCATTGTACTATGACAAAAAATATTAACGTATTTTAAATTATATGAACTATCTTTTCCTGAATTTATACTATTCAGTGTGTTTTCATTTGTTATATAAAATCCCACTTATTAATTTCTGACAGTGACACTAACGTGAGAGAGCAAACTCTAAATTTTTTTTTCTATGAGTGAAAAATGATCTGTTAGTGTGCAGAAAAGAGACATAGATGTTTAAATATCTGAGAAATACTTAAAAATACTTAAAGCTTATAAATGCTTCTCATAGTGTAATATCACCAAATCCATAGAATTTGAGCTAAGCCTTACCTTTGTTTCTTTGTGCTGTTTTCTCAGTCTGAAAAGAATTACCTCATCTTTGCTACTCTGATTTTTGCTGTGCAGGAATAAGCACTTTGCAATTGGCATCTCAGTATATTCTATTCAACTGCTGTCCTGAAGATGTCTAAAACTTAGCGCTCAAAATTTGTCCCATCTAAGAGACAGTGTACAGTCTCTAAACTTTATATTGCTAAATATATTGCTCAGAAAATATCTGAGAAATACTTAAAAATACTTAAAGCTTATAAATGCTTCTCATAGTGTAATATCACCAAATCCATAGAATTTGAGCTAAGCCTTACCTTTGTTTCTTTGTGCTGTTTTCTCAGTCTGAAAAGAATTACCTCATCTTTGCTACTCTGATTTTTGCTGTGCAGGAATAAGCACTTTGCAATTGGCATCTCAGTATATTCTATTCAACTGCTGTCCTGAAGATGTCTAAAACTTAGCGCTCAAAATTTGTCCCATCTAAGAGACAGTGTACAGTCTCTAAACTTTATATTGCTAAGAGCAGGATTCTTTGTCATTGAGAAATAAGTTTTTTTCCCCTGCTTTGAATAAGAATGTGCTTTGCAGTAACTTTTTCATTTAATTATAACATGAAGTTCCATTTCTATTAAAACATCTGTCTAAATGTTGAGACTGGTGATTTGTACTTTTTAATTATAGTCCTTTAGTTGAATAAAACAGTTCTAGAGAGGGGCTTTCCATATGCTCAGAATGCTACTGTAGAAATTTTATACATTTTTTCTGTAAAATAAAAAACAAAGAATGTTTAATGGCTGAGATCATTGCATCTGGTTAGCAATTGTAACTGTAGTTGGGCACGGAAGAGATTATTCACAAATTAATAATTCCCAGGAGGGTTTTTAGTAAGCCAAGATATGTACACTTAAAGTATATGGACATAGCTTACCAAAACAATCTGTTCTGTAATATCCTGAAGCAGCAATAAACAAACACACCATAATAACTGACAGAGTTTACTGGCATTTCACAGTTTATATGCTGGCACATCTATATTAGTTTCTGGCAGCTGCACATCCTAATGTCTAAAGATACTTCGTTTTTATTTTTTTCTTATTCGCTTATTATTATCTTCACAGTTTTAAAAAAGTGAATAATAAAGTTATAATTCTTAAGAACATTACTTCACAAAATGTTTGCAAATGGAACTGTTCAGAGGTTTTACAATAATATGAATTACATACACTATACCTGTGAGAAAAGATGATGTTCTACAATACTGCTTTACATCATCTTCAAAAAACACCTTCTCTTGGATTTGAAATGAAGTTTGTTTTGATTATGTTTCTCTTCTCACAGAATCACAGAATTGTAGGGGTTGGAAGGGACCTCCAGAGATCATCGAGTCCAACCCCCCCTCTCAGCACCTTTAGGACAGGGCAGATATTATTCTTAGAGCTAAAAAGCAGAAGAGGTTAATGTTTTGAATGACACGACCCCTTGCCTTCACAGACACATTTTTTTTCTGATGAAGTAAAAAGGGTTTTCAACTCTCAAGGGAATAATTTCATTTGATTGAGATCTTAATCTGCCAGACCAATTATATGCTGAGATGATCTGGCTATTGCCCAGATAATGCTAAAACTTTTACCTACTATCAGTACCATAGTATATCTATGATTTTAGGAATATAATAACAGTAAAATTTCAAGATCAAACACAGGTGTTCAAAGGTGTAGTTTTCTGTGCTCATACTTATCACTGTATTTCAAGATCTCTAAGTGCAGGTACATATTACAGATTCTCTTGATATTTGCAAGAGACACTTGCTTGGTCTTTTTGATGCTAACAAAGTATTATTTGACGTATGGACATTTGGGAGACCTTAGTTTTTTCTGTAACTGGAAAGAAGATGAGTAGTGATTGCATATACCCAACTTTAAGTTGGTTTCCCAAATTTAACTGTTACATTAACAAGTTTACTTTAAAAGTCTTGAGTTTAAATATTAAATTTTTTGGAGGATTAATGGATGCAGAATAGGGTAATTACTGGAATATCCATGGCAGTCAGATTGGTAAGGTTCTAATATAGGATGGGCCTGGATTCATGTCAGAGGGGGGGCTTTGTCTCAGTACAGGGAGGTGGCCTAGCATTAGGTATACCGGGGAAATGTATTTAGATTTGCATGTATCAAAATTCCTTTCTTTTTCCCCTCATCTTGGCTAGTCACAGAGTAAGTAAAGCCCTAGACTATCTGGAAGGCACAAAAGTATAGAGGAAATGCCTAAATTTCCTCTATATGAGGAAATCAAAATGAAAGTGTGTTATGGGCAGCAAAATTATTTTGAGTCAGAGAATTTCATATAGTTTTGTTTATTGCCAATTAACTCACCATGCTTTCTAGGGTTAAGAAATAAAGATTGAAAAAAATAAACACATACTCATCTTCTCTCCAAACATCTCCTTTTCAACTCCCTTTTATCTCCTCCAGTCCCCTCACCATGTATTTCAGTCCTTGCCTTTGATGAGCTGACACAGGAGAAGGGGTCAGCAAGTTATTTTCCTTTTTTTTGTTGCTCCATGTTTCTTGCAGTGCTGCTCCAGCAGGAACTATTCCATGGGCTCCAGTTCTTACAGAGGAGTAAAGCTAGATGTGTCTTGTGTGCATTTGCACCTGCCTGATCATAAATTTGCTCCAGAATTACTAGAGCATCTATTTGCTTTATTCCAGGTTGGGTCTTTTCTCCTGAGTCTCTTTTATCTACATGCAGGCTTTTCTTGGAATCACAGAATCATAAGATGGCCTGGCTTAAAAAGGGCCACTATGATAAACTAGTTTCAACCCCTATGCTATGTGCAGGGTCACCAACCACCAGACCAGGCTGCCCAGAGCCACATCCATCCTAGTCTTGAATGTCTCCAGGGATGGGGCATCCACAGCCTTTTTGGGCAACCTGTTCCAGTGCGTAACCATCCTCTGAGTGAAAACCTTCCTCCTAATATCTAACCTAAACCTTCCCTGTCTCAGTTTAAAACCATTCCCCTTATTCTATCACTATCCACCCACGTAAACAGCTGTTCCCCCTCCTCTTTATATGCTCCCTTCAAGTATTGGAAGGCCACAATGAGGTTTCCCTGGAGCCTTTTCTAAACAAGCCAAGTTCCCTCAACCTTTCTTCATAGCATAGTTGCTGCAGTCCTCTGGTCATCTTAGTGTCTCTCCTCTTCCTCTGGACTCGCTCCAAGAGCTCCATGTCCTTCCTGTGCTGGCCTGTACAGGCCTGGACGCAGTACTCCAGATGGGGCCTCACAAGAGCTGAGTAGATGGGGACAATCACCTCCCTCTCCCTGCTGGCCACCCCTTTTTTAATGCAGCCCAGAACACAGTTGGCCTTCCAGGCTGCAAACACACACTGCTGGCTCATGTCCAGCTTCTCATCTACCAGGACCCACAAGTCCCTCTCAACAGAGCTGCTTTCAAGGAGATCTTCCCCCATGTATACATATCTTGGATTGCCCAGAACCAAGCACAGCACCCTGCACTCTGCCTTGTTGAACCTCATTATGTTTTCCTAATAGCTCAGGTCTCTCTGAGTTGCTTCCCTTCCTTCCAATGTATTGACTGCACTGCTCAGCCATCTGCAAACTTATTCAGGGTGCACTTGATGCCGTCATCTATGTCGTTGATGACGATGTTGAAGAGCACTGGTCCCAAGATCAACCTCTGAGGGAAAAGCTTTTCTGCTATGGTCTGACTGTCCTCTGCTCTACCATCACTTCTGCCTGATTGAGCCTCTCAAGTTTCTATTTTTTTTCCCTAACACCTACTGATCTTTCTTAAATTTATTTTTGCAGAGGCACCACAGACTCCTCTGGCTGTCTTGATTTTAGCACAGTGTAATCTGATATTTTCAGTATCAAACCTGGCTGACGATGACTGAGGACAGAGGCTGCCCTCCTCTGCACATGCCACTAAGTTGCTGTGCCTTCCCCTTTCTTCAAGCCAACCAGTAATGCCCAGTGTCATTTGTGACCACTGCATCATTTCCAGTTTTTATGCTATGACATCCAGTTATCCACGGAAGTCAGTGTTTGTTGAGTATAGATGTAGTTCATTTGAGAATTAAATTTCATCTCAGTGAAAAAAGAGGTATAGAATAGGAAGCATGCTGTAGCAAATCCTGTAAACCTGTCATAACATCAACTCAGGAGTTATGGTTTGCACTGAGCACAAGTGAAATGTAGTGCCGCAGTGGCTAGTCCGTTATGATCCTGAAGGAAAAGTGCAATAATTTATTTTAATTTCTTCTATCTCAGAAACCCAGTATCATGGGATCCAGTATCATAGGATCACTGAATGGATTGTGTTGGAAGGAATCATCTAGTTCCAACCCTTTGCTGCTAGCAGGGTTGCCAACTGCTAGATCAAGCACTTACCCAGGACACCATCCAGCTTGGCCTTCAACACCTCAAGGGTGTAAAAATCCTGTAGAAATCACTTTTCCCATTTATTGTTCCTCAAACTACAATATTTTCATTATAACTACAGAAGGAAGGAATTTTCTTTGTGTCAGGTGTTTACCAAGTATAGACTTATTTTCTTTTATCACTAGTTAAAAATAATGTGAGGATATTAACATTTAACACAGTTTGAAAGTAATACGCTAGCAAATGTAGTGTTCTGGTTGTGTAGTGCACTGCAAATAGAGAAATAAACTCAGAAAAATTGACATTTAATAATATTTTTTAAAAAATTCTTTATATGGGTTGAAGTAGAGATGTGCTTGACAAACTAACTGCTGTTACTGCTGCTGTGTTGTTATTAAAGTAGCAGAAATTATGCCTATTATAGGCAGTCATATTTTGTTCCGCAATTACTTATCCTTACCCATATCAACATCTGATCAGGTAACAAGCAAACAGGAATTTATATATTTTTGTGCTTTAAATGATTACTATCTGCCATATACAAGAGTAAAAAATGACAATAAGGATATACAATAAAGCATATTTCAGACTTGTTGGTCTTTTGTTGTGTAAATTGACACCACTATTACTTCATTTAATGCACATTGTGCATTATGCTGTTGTCTTGCTCTAATTGCTAATGATAAAGCACAGTTCACATTTCTCAGCCCAGTAACTTCTCAAAGTTAGAATAAACATCTATGATATTGAGTAAGTTGATTTTTAAAAAAATATTAATTATTTTGATACCTGTTTCCTGATGCCTCTTCTGCTACAGCTTTTCAGCCACATCTGAGGAAGAAGTCATTTGAATCATGCAAACTCAATCATTTGGTGTCACTAAGTTTCAAATGAAAGCTATTTTTCATCAGTGAAACATAAGGTAATAGGAAAAAATAAACACTTAGATATCTGTTGATGTATTTTTATTTCACAAGGATTGTAGATCTTTTTTGTCCATACACAGATGTGTTCTAGAAGTATAGATATGTTTATGGATACTAGCTCTTTGAACTAGCTGCTTTCTTCCTGTGAGCATTAACGTTACTGATTGTTAATTATGTTGTTTTCTCTTTTCCCAAAGTGCCTTCCGAAGATTCAATAGCATGATTTGCTATTTTGCTATTTGTGGGTACTGGGACAGCTATACATTGGCATAGCAGTTTGGAAATGCTTTCCCTAGCCAGCAGAGCCAATCTTTTGAAGTCAAATGTAAAATGAGTAGGAGTCAACCCTTCCATTTAGACAATAGTTGCTCCTTTTTTATACACACTGGTGTTTATCATTGTAGTTAGTGCACATAGTTCTGCTTTACTTCTCCAAAAAGATAATATTTTGTATATTCCCCATGCTCAGCCACTAGTAGAATCAATTCCTGTTGAAGTAAGGCATATTCTGAATTCAGAACTATGAAGTCTTATGTGTATTATGAAGAGGAATTACTGGTATGACGTTCATCATACCAATTAAAGCATTTCTTGATTACCAATTAAAGTACTTGAAGCTTTATATTATGACAGAGTGTGTTTAGGTATAGAGTATCAAAAAGACATTTAAACATGATCACAACAGTAACAAAAATGAAAAGTGTGAATTTTAGAGTTGAAAAGTGTGAACTGGTACACGTTTTTCAACTGATGTGGAAACACATGTTTTTCAAATGATGATATCAAGGAAAAAACGTTAGTAATTTTAGAAAGATTTTAAATGATACTAGCACTGAATTATGGTAAGGCAGGCAAACAAACATAATGCAAAATATTTCCTTAGCTGTAGAAAATCAGACTATCTAATGTTATCACATCGACACTCTTATTTAAATGAATGAGAATATTTTTGCTCTTAAATTTCTGTGAGTGATGTGTTACACTGGCACTGAACCCATTCAAATTCTTTGCCTTCAAAAGAATGTTTAATTGACTTTTAGTGTTATTGAGTTTGTACCTCCCAGCCCAGGCTATATATGTGTTTCTATCCTTTTATATCCAAGATACGTGAGACAAACTTGAAATGAGAATATTTTAAATTGTCAGGATCATAAAATAATGGAATGATATATGAGAATTGGCTAAAGTGTCTTGCAGTAGGAGCACTATCAAAGGATCTTTCTCTGGTCTTACATGTATCCAATATTCATGCTGAGGTCCCTTCCAACCCCTACAATTCTGTGATTCTGTGATTCTGTGATTTTCAACCTTTTGTATTTTCTTCATTTTGGCCTTCTAGTCTAGATTATAATTTGCTTAATTTTACAGCCAAAACTATAAAATGCAACAGTTTAAAGTATTTTGAACAACAGAAAATGGCAGCATTTTTGAAAACTAATGAGAGGAAGTCTTCTTTATATATTTAAAAGGAAAAAGTATAAAATAAGAATGGCTGTAGATGAAATGTAAAAGGCTTAATAATGTGATTGTTAAGCATACCCAGTGTTATCATGTTCTATAGGTCATTCTTCATTTACCAATTATGGAAGATGTCACTGAAGATTAATACTGATTGGAAATAAAAGGATTAGTATCACTCTGCATTTTATAATAAACATGAAAGGGAGAAATGCTAGCCGTGTGTAGTAATAACTTTTAGAATTCTAGATCACCTTGTTACTGAAAACTCTTAGACTTTTAATTAGGCAGTTAAGAATTGCTTAATGCAAAGTACTTTTGTGTGTGTGGTGTTTTCATTTTTTTTTACCATAGATAATATTTGAGTAGCTCCCATTTTGTCTGCATGAGACACTGGAACCACTTGATTGATCTTGTATAAACTCGTGATTTGGAACTAGTGAGGTGATTCAGAAACATATGTTTTGACTCAACCTTCCATTTGCTGTAACACTGAGAAACTTGCAGCAGTTAGTTCAAAAATTATGTTGGCCTGCATACAATTTCCTGTTTGAAACTGCTTTATCTCTCGATATGCAGAACTAGCGCAACTAGAAAGTTTGGTTCTATACATGTTCTTAACAGAGCATTAAGGAGAAATATTTAAAGCAAATGCATGATGTGTTACATCTTTCCTTGGAGAAAGGGTAAAAGGTGCAGTATTTACTTTCATGGTGACTCCCAACAACTAGAAAATTTGTTTCCAGAGTAATTAATTTTCAAGTTATTTATAATACTTTTCTATTTTAAAAATAACAGAGATACAGACTTCTAGGTTTCAGTCTATAATAGTTTTCTCTTTCAGTAGCTGAGCATGAAGCAGTTCCTTAACAACCTTACAGCTGAGTGAGCATGTTCCAACATTTCCTGCAGAGACAAGTGTGCTGTATCTTCAGGCACAATTCTGTATGTACAATTAGGACTATGATATGGAGATGTTCTCTAATAATAAAGATCTGTTCCATTGTCAATCAATAAGTTTTTAGTTTTAAGCATCATAGTTGGATGCAGTGAAGACAAAACAAAACGATCACTTAAAGATCTTATGTTGCTATATAAAAGTAAGGTATAGATTATCTGAAATTGTAGATCTTTATTCTTCTTAGGAAACAAAGTTTACCTAGTGAAAGTCAAGAGTATAATGATACTTACAGAAATCTGGATATTGCCTTCTCTGTCAAATATAAATTACACTTTTCTATCTGATTATTACAAATTTCCACTTGAAAGTTAATCTTACAAAAAAAATTGGAAATAGAAGTAAAAGGAATGGAAAACAGGATTTAAAAATTAACCTACTTGAAAGCTACTGAGGATGATTCATTCTGTATTCCTGAAGGATATTAAGTCTGAGGTCTTGTGCTCTGTGGCAGTTTTGCAAGAAAAGCAATAATTGAGGGTTAAATTTTAGCACAAAATTTTTAAATGCTTGTGTTTGTGCGTGTGTGTTCATTTGTTTATTTATTCATGTGTTTATTGGTACTATATCATTTTTATTGTCCAATTATAAGACAATTTCATTTTCTTATTACTGATTAACCTTACATTTGTGTTCAGCTCTGACACAATCATGTGTCAATAGATTTATTTCCTTGGCACATCTGAAGCAATTCTATTGTTACCAAGGTGAGAAAGTTAAAGCCACTTCCACTTCAGGTGAGAAGAAGCATGTTATTTGACACAAGAGGACATTTCAACTTGATTTAAATTTTTAGTTTAGCTTTCTACTTTAAATAAATTTCTGCATATCTGAAACAATATCTAACCAATCTTTAATTAAGGAATTTTTCAAATGAAATTTTTTCATTTTTGAAAAAGTTATTGATATTACCTTCCCTCAAGTTCAAGAATGACACTATATCATTCTGAATTACCAGACCTACTGAAGACATTTTTTGATAATTTTTTGAGCAAAAATTTTAGTCTTACTCCTGTTCTCTGCCATAAACTTAATAAAGCCTAAATATTTTGTGAGATTTTGTGATTTTGTTCCTTTCCATTTTACAGAGGAAGGAGTGAGTAAGCATTTATCATTTTCAAATATTAAATTAAAAGTAAATAGAATAAATTAAGCAAAGTAAATATTAACTCCTACCCATTAGAAATTATTGGCTAGTATGGTAAAAGTTGTGGTAGCTAAAATATATCCTTTGTGATGGGCATCATAATTACCTCTGAGATGACTGCATGAACTGTCTCTCAATAGGCTACGCTGTGACAAAATACTAAATCATACTCTCACCTATATCTTCTTGAGTGAAGCATGACAGTTTTTTTCAGACTGCTTCTTTCTCATTTTTACAGGAATACAAATTGTTCTTTACTTTCATTTCTATCCAATTGGGAAATGTTAAAAATGTTTTCTTCTTGAGATGATTGGGCTGTGATTCTTTAAGGAAGTGTAGAAATTAGTAAATATGTAGCAGTACTTCAATGAATTCATTTCCTCATATTGATTAGCACATGCTAAGATATTTAGAGAAGACATTTCATTCATGTAATTCACCTTTTGCTACTTTGGTATACTCCAGTTTCTATTTTTATGGAATGATTTCATGTTAGAGCTTGTTGCTATGAAAAAAAACATTCTTTCCTAAGTTTCTTGCCAAGGTTGACTTTCAAGATCTGGACTTTTTTTGTTTTCATAGGAAATTCTAAAACATCTATTCTAGAATGGCTTAGCAATACAGCTAGTCCTATAAAAGAATGACATTCAGAGTATTGAGGAACTATTTAATTTTCTCTGTGCTTGCAAAACATATAATGTTTTGAAGTTGGTATATTTAACTTCAGGTTTTAATTTTAGAATACAGTCTTATTTACTGATCTGATATTTTTTATCTATTTTTTAGAGCAGGTGTAAACTACAGCTGATGTGTAAAACCCATTGCAATTTTCCATGATTTCAGTCATGGAATATTTCATGATAAAGCAAAGGATTTTTCTAAATCAGAAAAAATGACAGAACTCAATCTTCAACCTTCAACACATTTTGTTTTATTTTTTATGAGTTGTGGATTTGTAATTCTTTTTCTTTGTACATTTGCTTGTTTGCTGACAAAATGTTGAGCTTTTATTTATTTCCCATTTTCTTTACCCTAAATTTGTTCTAGTTTTTCTGAGTTCTATGCAGGTTCTCTTCCCTTCCCTTTCCCCTTCCCCTTCCCTTTTTTGCAGGGGCTGAGGGAGGGAATTACCAACAAATCAAGATTTCAAATAAATGTCATTAATAGTCAGTGAGTTTTACGAATAATAATACTCAGTGCTTCACATTCTATTCTTTACATTCTTTTTTGTTACATCATATGATCATCAAACTGGTGTCGTGCTTGCTTGTTTGCTTGGATATTCAGAACACAGACAGAACAAATTACTTCAAGATTTTCCTTCTTGTTATCACAGAATGAACTTGATCCTCATTGGGTAAATATAATATTTTGAATGTTGTTATAGCTGTTAATAATAATGCAATCAAATCAAAATTAAAAGAAACTCTTAAGAGACTATCTTTATTTTGGTCTTATCATTTCTGATTTTTAGAATGAACATTTTGCTATGGTAGATTTTGCAGCCCAGTTTCTTTCCATGGTGTTGGTATTTACTTCAGATTATTCCTGCAGCACTGCTAGGGCTTTAGCAAATAATAAAATCAGGAAAATAATTCTATTATGTTAAAACTTACTTGCTCACTGCCATTAAGATCTACTGAGAAAAAAATACGATTTTATTACTATTTTAATATCTTCTATGCTATGTCAGTATAATTAATATTTATTAATTTTAACGTTATTACTTTAGAACACATTAATCATAGAATAGAATGATAGAATTGCTCAGGATGGAGAAGACTTTCAAGATCATCAAGTCCAACTGCAACCTAACTGTACTACCCTAACTGTAACAACCCTCCACTAAATCATGTCTCCGAGCACCACATCCAGACAGTTTTTAAACGCATTGTTGAATGATGGCTCAACCAAATAACTAATAAAATGGACCATGATCAGGCATTTGGATTTTAAAGGTAATAGCATTGCTTTCTGTTGTCTGTATTTGACAAGTCTTTTGAAATTTAGGAGAGTTTTTCATTTTTAATTCTATAAATATTTTCTTGCTTTATCTTTTATGTTTTTACCAATTTGGATTTATGAGGGAGTTCCTGCTTTTAAGATAATTCTGTTCTTAAAGATCAACTACCTATACACAGAATTATAATAATGTCCGCTTCTTACACTGATAAAATACATCAATCTTTTCATCTTCTGGTTTAGGCAAAGAATATTTGTTTAACCTTAAATCACTTGTATATCATGGAGTCTTTTCCTGTTTTAGTTGCAAATAGAAGAGGTATTTCCATTAAAAAATAAAAATAGAAAAAAAAATCCTTAAGAATTGCTTAAGAAATGAAAATGGAAATTAAGAAATGGAAAAAGGAGTATTTTTTTCAAACGTTAAGGAATCTATGTGCTTTATACATAATCTCGATGAAGAAGTGTATAAAAAAAGTAAGAGAGGAGCAAAATGATCAAATGAGATGGAAATGAGAGATAGATTAATGGATCCTGGGGTGAGTTGAGGAATGTGTAACTGGCAGAACTCTGAGGGTTTTGATTAGTGACAGAGAGTCTAGATCAAAGACTGTAACTAGTTGTGTTCTCCAGGGGTTAGTCCTGGGCCTGGTCTTGTTCAGTGTCTTCATCAACAACCTGAATGCAGGGATAGAGTCCTCCTTCAGCAAGTTTGCTGATGATACAAAGCTGGGAGGAGTGACTGACACACTAGAAGGCTGTACTGCCATTAAACAAAACCTTGGCAGGCTGAAGAGTGTTGAGAGTTTTTGAGCTGACAAGCTTCAATAAAAACAAGTCTAGATTCTGGTACCTGGGGAGGTACAGGCCAGGAGTACAGTACAGGCCAGTACAGGCCAGGAGATGACCTCCTGAAAATAAGCTTTGAGGTGAACGACTTGGAGATCCTGGTAGACAACAGGTTAACCCTTAGCTGTGTGCTCTTATGATCAAGAAGGTAAATGAAAAAGAGTGCATGAAAAAGTATATGGTTACCAGGTTGAGGGAGGTCATCCTCCCCCTCTTCTATGCCCTGGTGGGGCCACATCTGGAATACTAAGTCCAGCTCTGGGCTCCTCAAGGAAGGGCAACGAAGATGATAAGGGGCTAGGAGTTTCTCCTGCATAAGGAAAAGCTGTGAGACTTGGGATTCTTCAGCCTGGAAAAGAGAAGACCAACAAGGGATCTCATCACTGTTTATAAATATCTAAAGTGTAGAATCCAAATGAATGGGACTGGACTCTTTGAAGTGCTGTGTAGCAATACTCACCCTGAGTAATGGGTGAAAACTGGAGCACAGGAAGCTCTGTACAAATATGAGGAATAACTTTACTGTGAGCATGACATCACTGAAATGGGCTGCCCAAACAGGATGTGAAGTCTCCTTCTCTGAAAGTATTCCAGACCCGTCTGGACTCTTTCCTTTGTAACCTACTGCAGGCATCCTTTAGCAGGGGCGATAGACTTGGTTATCTCCAGAGGTTACTTCCAGCATGTATGAGTCTTTAATTATTTTGTGATTGCATTGAAACTATGATAGTAGCGCTGAAGTAATTTAGATAATATTTGAAGAGTGCAGAATGTGTATAATAATACCATAAACCAATAATTTATGTGAGAAAATGAAGATTGCAATACATAATGTAGCCTGATCATAGAATAGTAGACTTCTTTGATTTAGAAGCGGCCTATAAAAGTCATCCTGTTAAACTCCTCTGCAACGAACAGAAACATCTACAGCTAGATCACATTGCTCAGAGTCTGGTCCAGCAGCCTAAACTTATCTCCATGAACAGGGCAACCACCGCCTCTCTGGTGGTAGGTGTTTTACAAAGTGGTGCAATAGTTGTGATATGACTCATTTAGTATATCTAAAGCTCTTACATTATGGATGTCACAGATACACTAGAAAGAAAAATAGCATAGATTGAAAAAAAAAAAAAAAAAGAGAGAAAAAATGAGGTAGAACAATTTAAAGGTAGTGATTTGCATTAATACCTCAAAAATGTCTTGTGGGATGTAAAATTTCAAATATAGGGTAGAGTAACAGAATAAATCTAGTGGCACTTGAATGCATATAAGCTTAAAATGGAGGGTATTATAAAGGCACATTTGCAGCCTACTTATGCCTACGGTTCACAGGATATATGAGGATCAAGGTCCTTTTTTTGCAAAAATGTACAGTCACTGAACAAAATCATTGTTTTTCAATATTCTTCAATCTACTGGTTTGCTTTGCATAGAGGTAATAAAAACTGTAATTTATGTGTACAGTGAATATATGCAAGGAGTACAAGTGAGAGTACACATGACAGAACAAAAAGCTGTTAAGAAAGAATGATAAGTCAAAATAGAACTCCAATTTTTTCAAGGACAAAATATCTTCTCTAAGCAGAATCAAGCATTAAGCTGATATTAGATAAACATATTAAATACAACTGAGCACACAGGAGAAGAGAAAGCAGTTTGAGATGAGTTTTGTACCTAGAACACACCATAGAAGCTTAATCAGGGTTGTGAGTAGGAGTTTGCAATGCTGTTCAACATTCACTGTGTTCTTTCTCTACTTATTAATGGATAAGAATTTCATTCTGAACACAATTAATATCAACATGCTTTTTTTTAGCCATATACTAGGCTTTGTCTGTGTTTAATGGTAGCATATATCAATGAGGATAGATGCAATGCATCTGAAGCTCATTACATCTCCCTGTCAGCCTCCAAAGGATCACCTTTCTGGAATTTATATTCTGTATAATACATAAAGCACTTTTTTCCCTCCCTTTTTGTTTTAGTCTGTGTCCTGCTTGTACCAGTTTGTACAAGCCTCTTTATCCTTTTCCTTGCAGCAGTGCTGGAACTATTTATTATATGACAGGAGATTGTGTTGAGGGATTCTAGTTCTGGATATCAAAGGGTTACAGACTTTTTAGAAGAAATCTTTGTAATTTCTCAATTTGGTTGTAGCTGTTACTCTCATTTTAAAATTAATAATTGAATTTAAAAAAATGCACAGGAAATCCAGTCAGTGGTGTATCTCCTAGCATTAGAGGTAGGGAAGCATGACAAACTAACCCATATCTCAGCAGTTGAATAAGTATGTCAGAGCAAGCCTCTTCTAGAATTACAAGATATATCCTTTAGAGTGATTTCATAAATGCTGTTTCATTCACAATGTAATTGCAAGCAAAAATTATCTTTTATGATATTGGATAAGAATAGAATAGCAGACATAAGAGTTTGAAACATTTGCCCAAACTTAGGCAAGCCCTGCAAATTCACCATTTGTCCTTTTTACTAGTTATTTGCTAGATATTACGAGTGGTATACTGAAATCTGATATGTGGGATAGTGTCTTACCTTATATTTTTTCCTTCTCTTACTCCAAAGAGACACAGTTGGAAAGTTCTTGAGTTCTCTTGACTTACAACAGGATCCCTAAGTCATTCCAACTGCATACATCAAACGAAGCTTTTCAAAATACTTAAAAATCAGTTACAGATGGCTGCACACCTTGGCAGTTGAAAATAAAACTTCCATACCGCTCATAACTAGAAATTCAATTTAGCTTATGCACAGTGTGAGTTACTTTCCAAAGAGGCAACAGTGCAGTCAGAAATTCTAACGTTGCCTTTCATGCACTGATAATTAAAGAAAATAAAAATAAAAAAAAATAAATCAAAACAAAATCCCTAACTGGAAAATACACACTCCCTTTATAATTACCCATTTCAAAGCTGTAATTGAACATTTCATTATAAAGATGCTAATCGATCCAGAACAATACTCCTGGGATGACATAAATGTCCAGAGACTTAAGAGTTATAATAGCAGTGCTGCAGAAATTTTTCCGGGTTATGATTAGTTGCACAAGCATTTCTGTTGTGAAAGATGAAACTCCCACAAGGTGCACTGTTGTGTTCCATGAAAAAGTTCTTTCCAGGCTTGTCTTTTAGGCTGTGGATGCAGTGAAAAAGTAGATGCTTTCTCATCAGTGTGAAGAAGCAGAATTTATTGATTTGAAAATAAACTGCATCTAGGCATATTCTAAGCTAAAACAAGCTAATTTCAAAGTAAAGAAAATAACAGGAATTATCTCTCTAGTTTATGTGGACTTCTTGTTTTGTTATTTCTTTTTTTCTTAAATTTATCTTCATTTCTAAATAATCATTTTTTTCCAACTCCCTCCAAGTTTTATTTATATTTTGTTTACAATTCTGGAATACAAGTACCAAACACACAGACTAACTCACTAGTAAACAAACATTTACAGATGGTTAAATAAGCCAAACCAATCGACTACTATTGATTCTCACTGTGCACAACCTGTAATGTAATGTGAACATGCTTGAGAAATGTCAAAAGATTTATTTAAATAAATGTAGAAATACAAAATACTAAATAAGCAATATGATAAGATATTCTTTATAAATCTCACAGATGCATCAAGAACAACCTTAACCTGCACTTAACCTGAATTAATATATAACTTTCAGTATCTGAATTCTATCTTGTCTCTATCTTTAAAAATCATTATCATTTTCTGATATCTTTTTATTTACTCTTTATTTTTCTGCAATCACTATTTATTGTTCTGCTTTAAATAAAATAAAATAAAATATTATGCTTTTCAGCTATTTTTCCAAGGGGGATTACTGTCTTTCCACATCTTTGAATAAGGTGTTTTTGGAAGAAAAAAATTAAAGTTTATTATTTTTATGAGAAGTCTTTAGCATTTCTTCTCTAAACTTCTCAAAATTTTTCTAAGATTTTTTTTTTTTTCTTTTTCTTTTTCTTTTTTTTCCATTTCAATTATAATTGCACAAAACAAAAATTAAGAGCTGCATAGCATGCGAGTCAAGTCTAATTTCAGTTTGGGGATACTGCTAACTGGTCATCAGTATTAAATCTATGCAAAGTCTGAATTATCTACGGTCACACCAGAAAGGAATTGGAAAGCCTATTTACTTTAAAAAGCCAGCTAAGATTCTTATGGCAGTTATTTGTGAACATGAGTGGACTGTAACTGATGGCACAAGATGTGACAGTCACCACTGGCCTGTTGCAGCACTGTCTTCCACCACCCAAAACCAAGGCTGGTTGCATGCAGCCTCATTGAACCAGCAGCCATTGCTTCAGGCTGTGGAGTGGTTTGTCTGTAATTTAGGGACTTGTTTTGCATGAATGGCATCTTTTTCAGAGGAAGGACAGTCATTTCTGGCTGCTGGTGCTTGGGATGTGTCACTGTGGTAATGTGGAAGCCAGAGAATTTCAGAGAGGGGTACAGTGTCTGTCATCCGCATGTCATAAAAAGGGATTTATCACATTTTCCAGTATAAGAATTAAACTGAGTCCTTGAAATCTCTGTTAATAAGAATGTTTGAAAGTTTAAAATCATTATTTTTTGTTCTTTTTTTTTTTCTTTTTTTTTTTATTAGACTCAGGCTTTTTCGACCACAGTGTACAGTATTTTTGACTTATTTTTGTACAAAATAAAGGAATAAATAGACATAGGGATAAACTTTCTTATATACCTAATTAGTTCGCTTGAAAGAACTGCTGTCCAGGGGAAAGCTAGACTCTTTCACTAGATTGAATGTGAAAGCTGTGTTATTGCAGGCAATTGCTTTCCCACTATACATAGAAGGGAGAAGCAGAAAATTTGAGAGTCTTTCCTGAGAGGTACGAGGCAAGTGCCTGAAAAGCAGATGGGACATGTCTTCTAACTTTTGATACAACTTTAAGTTTACATGTGTGTCTTTTTTGAGGTTGTGTGTGTATATATGTTCTTAAACCTCCTTGCTGTGCAGGTGTCATGGCAAAGGTACTTTGCTGATCAGTATCTGCATTGTTTTGTCTTGCAGTTCAATTTTTTTAAATAATTTTTTTTCTAATAATCAGATAAAAAAAGATGAACTCCTGAGAGCAACCCTGCTGAGAAGGACTTTGAGGTCTCAGTGGACGGGAGGCTGTACATGAGCTAGCAGAATGCTGTTACAGCCCAGAAGGCCAGTGGTATCTCGGGCTGCATCAAAAGAGGAGTGGCCAGTGGGGAGAGGGAGGTGATTGTCCCCCAATGCTCTGCCTTTGTGAAGGAGTACTGTGTCCAGGCCTGGGGCACCCAGTACAGGAAGTGTCATGGACTTAACAAGATCAATCTAAGCCTGTGCAGCTTTTTCTGCATCTCTTACCAAGTGGTCCCAGATCTGTGTGCAAAAACTGTACCACGGAGAGGTTTGCCCTTTCCATGAGCTGGAAGGACCCAAACTGCTTTTCCCAACATGCTCTTCACATGTACTACTGGGACTTTATCTCCCTCTACAGTATGTAGGGAGCTGGAGTGGGTAGGACCATCACGATTGATAGATCCTCTGGTGTTGACCAACCAGGTGGCTTCTGGCAAATGCCTCTCCCAGTACTTAAATGTTCTGCCACCCACTGCTTTCAGCATAGTTTTTAACAACCCATTGTATTGTTCAATTTTACCAGAGGCTGGTGCATGGTAGGGAATATGATAAATCCACTCCATGCCATGATCTTTGGCCCAAATATTTACAAGAGAATTTCTGAAATGCATCCCACTGTCTGATTCAATTCTTTCTGAAGTGCCAGGTCATCATAGGACTTGTTTCTCAACCATTCTCAATATGGTGTTTCAGGTGGCAGCATGGGGTACTGCATATGTTTCAAGCCACCCAGTGGTTGCCTCCACCGTGGTAAGCACATAACGCTACCACGAGATTGTGGCAAGGTGATATAATCAACCTGCCATGCCTCCCCATATTTATACTTTTTGCATAGCTCTTCCCATCAGAGAGGTTTCATCCTCTTGGCTTGTTTAATTATGGCACGTGTTTCACAGTCAAGAATAACATGTCAAGTAGTGTCTAAAGCTAAGTCCACCCCTCGGTTTCTAGCCCATTTGTATGTTGCATCTCTTCCTTGATGGCCCGAGGTCTCATGAACCCACTGAACTAGAAATAGTTCACCCTTGTTCTGCCAGTCCAGGTCTATTTAAGCCACCTCAATTCTGGCAGCTTGGTCTACCTGATGGTTATTTTGTTGTTTTTCAGTAGCCTGACTCTTGGGCACATGAGCATCTACATGGTGCACCTTTACAAACATATGCTTTATTCGGGCAGCAATGTCTTTCCAAAGTTCAGCAGCCTAAATAGGTTCACCCCTCCACAGCCAGTTATTTTGCTCCCACTGCTGTAACCACCTCCATAAGGCATTTGCTACCATCCATCAGTATAAAGATAAAACATTGGCCACTCTCCCGTTCAGCAACATCTAAAGCCAGTTGGACAGCCTTTACCTCTGCAAATTGGCTTGATTCTCCTCTCCCTTCAGTGGCCTCAGCAACTTGTTTTGTGGGGCTCCACACAGCAGCTTTCCATCTGCGATGCTTCCCCACAATATTACATGATCCATCTGTGAACAGGGCATATGTCTTTTCATTTTCTTTTAGTTCATTGTATGGTGGGGTGTCTTTAGTTAGTGATACCTCTTCCAGGTATCTATCTATAGTGATGTTCCAAACTTTTTACCCTTCGGGCCAGTCCACGATCATCTCTAAGATTCCTAGACTGCTGAGGTTCCCCATCTGTACTCATTGTGTAATCAGCGCAATCCACTTACTCCAAGTGGCATCAGTTACATGACGGGTAGAGGGAACCTTTCCTTTAAACATCCAGTTCAGCACTGGTCAGGGTGCTAGAAGGAGCTGTGTTTTAGTACAAAGTACTTCAGAAGCAGTCTGAATCTCCTCATAAGTGGCTATGATCTCCTTCTCAGTTGGCACTCTTCTGACCCCCTGTATGCTCAACTCCAGAATCCCAGGGGTTGGCCTTGGGTCTCTTCTGAGGCTCTTTGCCACAGGCTCCAAGTGGGACCTTTCACTCCAGCAGCAGTGTAGAGGATGTTCTTTACATCCTTTCCTGGCTGTACGGCCCTAGGGCCACAGCACAGGCTATCTCCTGTTTAATCAGTTCAAAAGCCTGCTGCTGCTCAGGGGCCCATGTAAAGTCATTCTTCTTCCATGTCACCTGATACAGGGGGCTTACAATGAGGCTATAATTTGGAACATGCATTCTCCAAAAGCCCACTGCACCCAGAAAAGACTGTGTCTCTCTCTTGCTAATGGGTGGAGACATAGCAGTGATTTTATCGCTGGACAATGTGATGACACCATTCTTGCCACTTTACACCTAGGAACTGAATCTCCTAGGCAGGTCCTTTCACTTTGCTTCACTTAATAGCAAAACCAGTTTGCAGACAAATCTGGATTATTTGCTCTTCTTTCATGAAGACTTCTTCTGATGTATCACCCCATATGACGATATCATCAATATACTGCAGGTGCTCAGGAGCACTGCCCTATTCCAGTACAGTTTGAATCAACCCATGGCAAATGGCTGGGCTGTGTTTCCACCTCCGTGGCAAAAGGTTCAAAGTATACTGAATGCCTCTCCAGGTGAAAGCAAACTGTAGCCTTCTTTCTTTGGCCAAAGGAATGGAAAAAAAGGCGTTAGCAATGTCAGTGGTGGCATACCATTTGGCTGGTTTTGATTCCAGTTCATATGGGATTTCTAACATGTCCAGCACAGCAGCACTCAGTGGGGGTGTGACTTCATTCAGGCCACGGTAGTCCACTGTCAGCCTCCATTCTTCACTGGCTTTACTCACTGTCCATATGGGGCTGTTAAAAGGCAAGTGAGTTTTGCTGATCACTCCCTGACTCTCTATTTGATGAATCAAGTTACGAATGGGGAGCAAGGAATCCCTATTCATGCAGTACTGCCACCTGTGCACTGTTTTTGTGGTAATCGGTACCTACTGCTCTTATACTCGTAGTAACCCCACAATAGATGGATGTTCTGATAGGACAGGCAAAACAGACAGCTGCTTCATGTTGTCTGTGTCTACAGCAGCTAGTCCAAAGACCCATCAATACTCCTTAGGATCCTTGAAATGCCCCCTTTTGATGTAATCAATACCTAGCATACATGGAGCGTCTAGGTCAGTCACAATAGGATGTTTTTTGCCAGTATTTACCAGTGAGGCCTATCTCGGCCTCCAACACAGTCAATTCTTGAGAGCCCCCGGTCACTCCAGAAATATGCATTGATTCTATCCCTTCATGATTCAAGGGCATCAGATTGCACTGTGCACCAGTATTCAACAGTGCCTTATATTTCAGTGGTTCTGATGTGCCAGGCCATCAAATCCACACAGTTCAGTGAACTCTATTATCCCTTTTCCACCCTGAATGAGGGCAGAGTCCCTCTATTCATTACCTGTGGTAACTGGAGCAACTTCACTGGTGACTGATCTGTTTCATAATTCTCTCACCCATGCTCATAGGTCAGGAGCAGCTTGGTCATGCCACTACCTCATGTCTTCTCCATGGTCACATAAGTAACGCCACAAGACAATTTGCAATGTAGTGTTCCTTACTGGAGCCGGAAAGCATTTGTCTTTAATAGCTGAGATTTTTGATGGTGCATGTGAGAAGGAGGGTTCATCATCTTTAATTACTTGGATTCTCATTAGTTTGATCAGCTCTTTCATTAGACTCTTGATTATCCTGATCTTCATCAAGTGTTTCTGATACTGCTACAGGTTTGTCATGATTAATCAATAGAGACACTTGCTCTTGCATTTCATTCAGTAGGTCTGTTACATGTGAGATAGAAGAAATGGAAGCGTGAGTTGGGGGTAGATGTTGTTCACAGTTTTGGACCATAAGAATCAATTCAAAAACTAAGGTCTTCCCTGTTGGTTCTGGTGTTTGTCAAATTTGCTGCTATTGTATCAGCATATCTTTCTGGTGCTGTTGTGAGTTTCCACCATATATCACATGTTGTCCTCACTCTGTCAGCGTTGTGGTCTTGGCGTGGGTGGTAAGGAACAAAATTAGGGTCTCACAGCATTTCCACCATGGCTATTTCCCTCAAATACTGGGTACCCTTTTCAACTGTATCCCACTTTTTCATCACAGGCTTCAAGCTGTCCTTGTGATACCTTTCCTCCATGGCTACTAACACTCGTTCCCAGAGAGTGGCAGTCCCATGCAAACATACACTAATCCCTCTGTCAATTGCTGGATCTCTGGCAGTGGATCCTAGTTGGCAAGCTTCATTACTGTCTAGAGATAAGCTACTGACCCCACTGTCCCAACAGTGAAGCAACCAGGAAATGAGAGTTTTGTTTGGGCATCATGTAAACTCCTTTCTTGAGCCTTGGATTTCAGTCATCTTCAGAGGTTGATGAGTAGTAATAGAGACTTCCTCTTCATCACTCTGCTTCACGTCTCTTAGTTTTTCTTTTGCCTTCTCCAATGATGGTGGTTCTGAGGAGGGCCCCTCACTTGGATCTTCCTCTAACCCCTCCTCTGCTTCTTCTTTTTTCCATTCAAGACGTGAGGCCACTTGTTTCCATTTCTTGCCTTCCATAGGGGCAATTGACATTGTTACTGGTGTCTCCTGTGATTGATCAGTTTTGACTTGGAGATTTTCCCCTTTAGCTTGAACCTCAGCTCAGAAACTCTCTCTCTCCAGAATAGTATTATATATGGCGTGGTAAACTTGTGCTTACCTAGATCAGTCATACCTCCTTAGATCTATGTAAGCTGCTACTGTCCCTATCTCAAATACTGGCTTAGTTTCTCAGGATCCCACAGGTGTTCAAGAGTGAAATCTCGTGACATAGCGCATTCCCATGCTTCTAAGTTTTTTCCTGCCAGTCAGCATTATCTGGTTTTGGAGAAGACTCCTTCCACATAACACGAATGAATAGGAATGCATTCAGGGAGACTGATAACATGCATAGGAGTATGTCCACAAAAAGGAACATTAATTTCGGCATTCAAAAAATTGTGACTAACTAAGAAGAAAGTCTGGAAACAGGTCTGAACATTGTGTTGTTTGTAAGGCTGGCTATTCCATTTGGGATGTAGTTGTTTGTAAAATTAGCTATTCCATCTTGGATGTAAATGTCAAAATTCAAATCATATCACTTTGCATTTAAGTACCATGCAGGTGTCTCCATCAGTGCCCTTATTTGATTACTTATAAACACAATTCCACAGCAAGACATCCTGGTGTTGATAATTGGCCTATATGTCCTGAGGAATATAATGGCTTTTAATCCCTTACACAGTGCCCCCATGATAAAGAGCAGGTTCACTGCTGGTAGCTACTAAAAAGGGGTTAATGAATGGAGGCTGACAAGAGGAGAAAACAAAAAAACAAAAACAAAAACAAAAACAAAACAGAAACAACAAAAAAGCAGTGCCCAGACTAAGCAGTGCTCAAATTTCACAAATATCCCAGAATACTGGCAGTCCACCTGGGCTTTCAAGGTCAAGTTTTTCAGCAAAGAAACCTGAACTGCTGATAAACTTCCATAGCAAAGCTCTCCAAGAGCAGGGAAACAGATTTGTTCTAAAAGCTAAAAAGCAGCTATAACCCGCATTCTCCACCAAAAAAACTGTCATAGAGTTAACTAGATCAACCTACACCTGTGACAGGGGGGCAGTAGGCCCCTACTCCTCCCCCCCTTTTCCTCCCCCTTACCCTCACAGCCCCACAAAAAGGGATTGGGAGCTGGGCTCAAGGAAAGAAAAAAAAAATAAAATTAATGACCTATGGAGGAAAACTTATTTTACTAACTATGATATCGGAATGCAAGATAACACAATATCATACAATTTAATTGAAATTGAGACTAATAATTCAAATAAAATAGGAGAGAGAGAGAGTTTCTTAGATTGAGTCAAACCTGAAAAGCTTGGTACGGCTAGGAAAGCACCCTCCAACACCCACTGCAAGGCAGTAAGAGATCACCCAACCATGAAGGGCCAGATCCCATGACTTCCATGACGTACAGGGACAGGTGCCTGGAATTGGAGCATTAATACTTTAACTTCCAGTGCACTACATGATGTTATGATGTGAAACCAAAAAATTACAAAAATGACAAGAAGGAAGCAGAGCTGTTGGAGATGATCCAGATTAGGGCCACAATAATGAATGGAGGGCTGGAGCATCTCTTTTATGATGAGAAGTTGAGAAAGTTGGGATTGTTTAGCTTGGGGAAGAGGTTCTAGGGAGCTCCAGGGAGAAGCTTCCCAACTTCCTGAGAAAGCTCTGGGGAGCTGGGGAACAGAATGATCAATGAGATGTTGGAAAGGAACTTGAAAGCAGAATGGGGTCCAACTTTTTTATGCAGGTAGACAGTGATAGGTCAAGGGGGAAATGGATTCAAACTGAAAGCAGGGAGGTTTATGTTAGGTGCTAGGAAGAAGTTCTTCACTCAGAAGGATGAGAGGCGCTGGCACTGACTGCCCAAAGAAGCTGTGGATGTTGCATCCCTGTGAGCATTCAACGTCTGGCTTTATGGATTGTTGGACCGTTGAATCTGGTGGATAGCAACCCTACCCATGGCAGAGGGGATTAGAACTTGATGATCTTTGAATTCCCTTCCAACCCAAGCCATTCTATGATTCTATGATTCTCTGACACCCTAGATGACTGAGTTCTAATCTGAGACACCATTTTTTATATTTTATCAGCGTATTTTATCAGTGTATTTTTTAAAAAAGGTGAAAAACATAATTAAGATAATAAACTCCCTTTGGTGTGCTATTTTTATTCGAGTTTCTTTCTTCTTGCCTTTGGAATGTTTATTTAAAAGAGAGACGATCAACTCTTTCTGTTATTTTGCAATTTCATCTGTTTGTAATATTATTTCTGATTTGCCTGTAAGATTAAAAGAAAAACATGAGATCTATTTCAAAAAAAAGTCAAATGAATAATTTATGAGAAAGATGTTATGCTTATAAAAAATATTATATATTGGAATTATTTGACCAGAATGGAACAATTCCAGTGTATGGAGAGGAAAACCACTGCTGCAGTATGACAGCACTACATTGCTGTAGTTCTTATTATATTGCATAGTTGGTTTTTATACTGAAGTTCCATAGCTGCATATAGTTCAAATTTATTATTTCTAACTGTTAGTGTTTATTTTCCCATTTTCATTGAAGCTAGCCGGAGGAAAAAAAAAAACCTGCAGAAAAACCTGAGGAAGAATGTTAGTAAGCAATTGACAATTGTGTTTGAAATTATTACCTTTTCACTTAGTTCAGCATGTCTGTAACAGAGTACAGTCACAGTTTTTTCTGCAATGCAACACAAAAAGTTGAGTGCTTGGGAAGCTATTACAATATTTAGACTTCAAAAGTACTTGCTGAAATGCTTTCTGAAGAGGTAGCAAAACAGTGGAGAATATATCAGGATATACATAATTAATTATATTCTGTTCCAGTAATCTAACAGAGATGTAGGAGGGTGAACCACAAATGTCAGAGGCCTTTGCTTTTATTAAAATATTCACACAGCTAAGACATTTGAGTAACATGTTGCCTAGGCAAAACAATGTGTATGAACACCCTGGGTGCAGAAGATTCACTACTCCAAAGTGTGGAGAAAATGTTAACCTCAAAAAATAATATATTACTACTATTGTACTAATTAGCTCTATGCATAGTTATATCCTATTTTCTATATTTAGCTTAGACTTAGTGACAGATACAGAAGATAGAAAATTATTTAAGAACATGTTACAATAGTACAGAACTCTCTTGCGAAGTAAGGTGGTTTTGTAGTACCAAGAGTGTAAAGACTAAAATGGATGTCAATGTAGCATTTCAACTTTTTGTTGTTGTTGTTATTTCCTGTATTGCAAGTTGTTTTTTCCTTAGCTGTTTTTAGAGATGTTTCTGGAGGGAAGAGAGAGGCAGAGGATTTTTTCTTTATCTAGGGCTGAGGGAAACAAGCTGTATGTAAATGAAAGGTAGCGTAGGTGGGCCTTGTAGAAGAATCTTCAGAAAATTCATTATTGACATTATGTAAGATTTTATTTTTGTATACTACCAACATTTATTAAAAAAAAAAAATAATAATTGTGAATCTATTTGTCATCATCTCTCAAATACACAACTTTCTTTTTTGTTTCCTATTATAAAAATATTGTAAGAACATTAATATCTTGCTCCAGTAAAGCATTCTTTACAGTATAGTTAGAAACAGAGATTTTGAATATGTCTGCTTTTAATTTGTCACCTCAATTATTCTGGTGAACTTTCCCAACTACACACAAGTTCTGAAAGAGTAATATAATTGCTGGTGTTTGTAGCTTCCATTACCTTAATAACAATTGCACTGAGTAGCTTAATTTCTTCTTATGTACTGTGTGGCTTCCAGATGTATAATATACCCATAAATCTACTTTAATTTCATATGTTTTATCTCTTTTACACTTATCCATATCACCGAATTTAATCTTTTTCAGTGTATTAACAAGGTAGTCCTGGCTTTCTTCATACCTATTACTGTTCCTCATTTCTGTATTTGCCCCTATATTTCCTTTCCTTTCCTTTCCTTTCCTTTCCTTTCCTTTCCTTTCCTTTCCTTTCCTTTCCTTTCCTTTCCTTTCCTTTCCTTTCCTTTCCTTTCCTTTCCTTTCCTTTCCTTTCCTTTCCTTTCCTTTCCTTTCCTTTCCTTTCCTTTCCTTTCCTTTCCTTTCCTTTCCTTTCCTTGCCTTGCCTTGCCTTGCCTTGCCTTGCCTTGCCTTGCCTTGCCTTGCCTTGCCTTGCCTTGCCTTGCCTTGCCTTGCCTTGCCTTGCCTTGCCCTTGCCTTGCCTTGCCTTGCCTTGCCTTGCCTTGCCTTGCCTTGCCTTGCCTTGCCTTGCCTTGCCCTTGCCCTTGCCTTGCCCTGCCCCTCCTCCTCCTCTCCTCTCCTCTCCTCTCCTCTCCTCTCCTCTCCTCTCCTCTCCTCTCCTCTCCTCTCCTCTCCTCTCCTCTCCTCTCCTCTCCTCTCCTCTCCTCTCCTCTCCTCCTCCTCTCCTCTCCTCTCCTCTCCTCTCCTCTCCTCTCCTCTCCTCTCCTCTCCTCTCCTCTCCTCTCCTCTCCTCTCCTCTCCTCTCCTCTCCTCTCCTCTCCTCTCCTCTCCTCTCCTCTCCCCTCCTCTCTTCTTAAATGCCCAAGCCAGCAAACTATAGACTAGTTAATGTATACTTACAATTGCAATTTATCCACAATAAATGAAGAATTTCTTAACCAGTAAAATTAAGTTAAACTTTTTTCAGAATTCTGGGAGCTCTAATGCAGAAATTACTTTTAGATGTTGAATATGAATGGCATTACATTCCACTTGAAGGACAATCTTTTCTGGGGGAAATGTTAAATGTGTGCTTTGGGGGTATTGTTTTGCAATTTATTAAATTAATGCATTGCTAATGTGACAATGGGATCATATAACAACTAACTTCTTTGAAGTTAATCATTAAAGATTGAGTGTACTATTTGTTTAGCAAAGCTTTTCTGCTGCTAAAGGCAAAATATTTTTCTTGGGAGTTTTGTAGTCATGTATTCTCATAACAGAATAAGTCAACACATCCTCAGCTATGAATACACTGCAAATGTCAGAAAATTGGATTGTGCGATTGTTAATGATAGATTTTATTATGGAGATAATTTATTGTTGTTTTCAGTTGCTTTTACCAAATTAAATGTAATAGGTCTTTGAGGATGTAACCCTTAATTTCTGTCTAAAGGGGATGAGGTATCAGTTCTGTGAAGAGCTTGAAGTGGCCATTCTAAGTTACTCATTTCTAGAACTTACAAATAAACATTAGTATTCAATGTATACCGTAAGAAAGCAACATTTTGAACCATACTTCTGTCTCTGCAGAAGATCTTAACAAAGGATTTTATTCTATATCAAAATTTGCCTGTCTATGTTAGGAAATATGTTTGAGTATTTGAAAGTGTAGCAACTGGTACTTTCCTTAGTAGAGAAGCTTCTAAGAATAAAATTTGTTTGTTTTTTATTTTTATCTCTTTTTTAGTATGCATAACACTACTTTTTCATTTTCCTTCTAGTAAAATAAAAAATATTGCATATAAAAGTTTGTAGTTCTCATCTTAATTTCTCCAAAAGAGAAACTGTGGACAACTATGTGCCATTATGTCATATCTTAGTATTGGAAATACATAGTGCTTTTATTGCTTCAGGAAGCTTTTGTAATTTATTATTGAATCATTTTATAATGCCAACTACTTTTGAAAAATAGCCATTTCAGCCCTCCATCTCTTCCTCTAATACGATTGTATTGCCATCAGCAATGTTATAATAAAGTGCAGTCAGGCTAAACTAGCTGCAGCTGGATTACTGTCCTGTGTATACTGCAAATTCACTGTCTCAGTCAGTCACGCTTCAATCTGATTAGGCAAGAAGTATATTGGATAGTACTGAAACAAAACTATGAAGTGAAAAGGAAAAAGAAAAGCCATAAAGGAAGAAATTGCAGAGTAATATAATAGAGAAAAGATTCCTTGCAATGTTGAAGTCAGATTTTGACCTATTATCTTCTGACTTGTGAATGTATTTCTAGCTTTATTTTAATATTTGCCGTACTCAGCATGGTTCAACTACATGAGATCCTAAAGACAAGGCCCAACCTCATTATTTCACAGTATCAATACTGTAAGGACAAAAAAGGGGCCAAATTCATCTAAGACAAAGGTAGCTCCTCTCTTGGGAGTGTCTGATAAGTATGCAGTGTATAGCCCAGGGTTTTAAGAAAATTTTGTTATGTGGCTCACTTGCGTATCCTGAAGCAACAATGCATATCACACAGAAATAGTATTGTTTGAATAATGCAGTAGACATTGACAGATTTGTGGGTTTCTGTATGTTTGTTTTTGCTTGTTAGGTTACTTTTCCATGAAGGATAGTTTATTTGAGGGAGAAAGAAGAGGAAGGCTGACTTGCTGTGAAAACTAGCCTAATGATTTGGTTTTTCTGTTTTTCTTCTTTTGAAACAGAAGACAAAGGCAAAAATCAGTCTGCATGAGTTTTTACATAGAAATAATAATTGCTTTTGTTCTTTAAATAGACTTTGGAGGTAAATAATTCAAATTAATCTGTTAGTAAGAGTTAGTTCTGCTATGTACTAGGAAAGTTTTTGTCTCTTCCAAATGAAGAAAAATAAATATTCTAAAAAATTTTTGATTTCATTCTATTTCTAAATCTGTTGTTTGAGAAGGGCTGTATTAAATTTCAAATATGGGAAAGTTATAACTGAACTATTTCGGGGCAACCATAGGTAAGTAGTTTACAGGATTATTAAATGACTGGAGTCAAGTCTTGGGAGTATTAGCAGACTCTGCTTTTCAGGCAAACATCCCTTCTGTTGGCGTGTATATTGATTTCTTAAAGTCGCAAGAAACAATCCTAACCCACGTGCCAAAATTTCCATTGACCTCAGCCAGTCAAGGTCTGCAATCATATAAAGCTCTGCAGCATAATAAATCAGTTTGCTTACCAAAAATACATTAGAGATTATTTTAGTCTTCTATAAACAGCCTAATAGAATGCAGGATGTTGTTAATTTTTTGTGCACCATGGATAAGGGAAGTTCTTACAATCTGCAAAAGTGACTACGATGTCAGAGGTTTTTAGGAATTCACATAAATGAGAACTTATGAGCAGGTGTTTTGTAATTGATGATAATTTAAAACATACAATTTTAAAATTGTTTATTGTAAGTAAAATTCCTTCTGTCACTGTAACTTAGTGATGTTTTTATACTGGTGTAGTTCAAAGGCTTGCTTGAGATCAGAAAGCTGCCATTGTAAGTGAGTCATGATGGCATAACTGTAATAACGAAATAAAGAAATGATAGATGAGCACTAAGGTATACTATTATGCAGAGACTGATAAGGCTAAGGTTTGAAATACCTAGGAGAGCTGTCTTTTAATCTTCCTTGATCACGTGCTTGTGTTTTGGCTTTTTTAATAAAAACGACAATAACAGCAAGCCAAAACAAATTGAAGCATAGAATTTCTATAGCATATAAACTATGAAAACTTTATCATATTTAATCAATAGAGCAGACTAAATGTAGAACTGTGGAAAATACATTTTATTTCATTTAAAAGATGTGATTTTACCCAGAGGTATTTCTGAATTCATCTGGATTAAACAGCTTATGAATGTTAATTTCATGCTTTTTTTTTTTTTTTTTTTTTTTGCCTATTCTTTCCAGTGATGATTCAGCTGTCAGTCAGGCTTTTTCAGCCAAGACTTGTCTATGAAATCTGATTATTTTCTTTTATGAGGAGAGATCTTAGTTGATATGCAAAGATTTGAAGTATTGGCACATGTGCCTTCACTTGATTTTAGTGATGTTTCAAATTTCTCATTTGTATTTCCTCACTTGCATATGTATGGTATTAGAAATCTGTAGCTAGGGAATTGACATAAATTTGGATTGTGGGTGTGGTGAATGAAGAGTAGAAACAAAATATCAGTACATTCTTCTGTTTCAATCTTTGCGTGCCAATACTTACAAGATCAGTACTAAAACAGACAAGCAAAAAACAAACAAACAAACAAACAACAAAAAAAAAAAACAAAACCCACACTATTTGGTTCTTCTCCCATGTGTCCTTTTTACCTAAAAAAGGGCCTTGAATTAAAATCTTTAAATAATCTCATATAAGAAGTAATCTTGGAATTTCTCCTAAACAATTTTAAAATTTAAAAATGAACTACAAATCTTGTTCTGAATAGCACAAACAAGCATTCATATCTAAACATTCCTGTATTCAAAAATTTTGTAATGCTTTCATGCATAAACTTTATTTTCATTCCTCTCAATGTGGTATGACTTCTTTTATGTTTGTGTTCAAGTTTCTTCCAAGAGACAGTGTTATCAAGCATGCACAGGTACAAATTAGGTATGCAAAGCTGGGCAAATGAAAATACATTAAAAAAAAAAAAAAAAGGTGTTTTTTTTTTTGTTTGTTTGTTTTTTTTTTTTTTTTTTTTTTTTTTTGTTTCTTTGTTTGTTTTTGGTGGTTGTTGTTTTAAAATTTGCCTCCAGGTAAATATTTTTTGTAACTTTGACCTTCTTGGAGCAGTGGCCACTCTTCCAAAGTACTGAAAGATTACTCTCAATGGAGAAACAATCAAAGTGCGCAGTGGTAAATCACTGTTCAGATGTTTCGTTCATGCAGCTGCTCTTTCTAAGGGGAGTGGGTGTGTATGCTACTGCCCTGGTACTGTCATCTGCCTTGTTCCCAGTAAAATTCTCCTATGTCTCTTCACTTTATAAGGGAATCTAATCTGATATTTACATAACTGCTAGTGATATATATATATATATATATATATATATTACTTAATTTCACCCTTTTGTTTCACTCATATTAAAAGTTTGTCTGAGGAAAGAACCGGCAGAACATCAGCTATGGGGAAAAAGTAGTAATTCAGTTGTAACTCCTTCAAAGCTTTTCATATTCAAAGTAAGAGTCTTTTAATGACTTAATACTGCAATAATTTATACAATTTCTGCAGGAATTATCCTAAAGAAAATCATCTTTTGTTATTTTTGTAATAACTGTTGATCTCTTCACAGCTAGTGTGATACATTTTATTTTAGGAAGAATCCTCATCTTTTTGCAGTTATGTAATATGGATGTTGTAAGAAAGGCTGCTAAGAAAATGCCATAATGTGAGTACATCCTGAAAGACAAACAACAGCATTTTGAGGAAGAAAATTGTATAAACCCATTCCACAACTGCTGTGTTGTAAAGGTCTCTGGTACTCTACTCTTGATGTAACAAGACACTGACAGGAGGAAATGAAATGCAAAAGAGAAGAGACTATCTATTTTAAGAATACATTTAGATGAACTTTTAACTTTGGAATTACGAAGATAGCATGTATTTAGACCTTGTAAGGAATTGTTTCAGTTTTCACAAATCAGTATTTACCTATATATAAGCTGGCTACCAGCATTAAATTTGGCACAATTGTCTGTAGTGGTGCCCCTGGCTGAAAAGATATATATATATTTTTTAATGCAAATTTGACGCAGTTGTACGGCCAAGCTTGATAGAATCAAAGAATCATTAAGATTGGAAAAGGCATCTAAGATCATCTAGTTCAAACTGCTGGTCTCTTTTCTGGCTTCTGTCTATTGATTTCAAACCATCATCT
This sequence comes from Tympanuchus pallidicinctus, assembly GCF_026119805.1. Lineage (NCBI taxonomy): Eukaryota > Metazoa > Chordata > Aves > Galliformes > Phasianidae > Tympanuchus > Tympanuchus pallidicinctus. Next base: position 45,260,823 of record NW_026294758.1, read on the forward strand.
GACTCTACAAATGAAATATTTTCAACTCATTTGAAAGAAAGGGGATCAAATCTACTATCTTTCTTCCGCTTCTGCTTATTTGACCTAAAATATCAGAAGTCAGGAGGCAGAAAACAACCCTGTTTCCAGGGTCTTCTGGAAACAGTGTGTTAATCAGGTTAGCTAATGCTGTGAGACCCAGGAACAGCAAAGAAGGAAGTATTGAGGGTTTTGGAATGCACAATCCAAGTGATAACAAATATCAACTTGAATGTAGATATAGTGAATGCAGTATTTCTATGTGCATTTACAGTGAATGAATGGCCTGTGTTTTTTTTAATTGACAAGATAAGAAAAAAGGCTCATTTTTCTTCTCAACCTTTTCTTTGACAGATTCTGTGATCCATCCCTTAATTTCCTAAGAGCTTATGGAGGAAAAATGTTCATATTCACAAATCACAGTCATGAAATATGTAAAATTCCTTTTTTTTTTTTTTTTTTTTTTTGAAATGGATAACTATTTTTCTACTAGGTACCATATTTACTACATCAGTGGAAGTGTCTGGAATATGAGAAAATAATCTCTAGTGCCCTGTTCAAAAACAGCTGTGTAAAACAAGCACTTTCATGGACTCCTTATTTTTCCCTCCACTACTCCCCCCCATGAATTATCAGTGTTGTTTCCTCTCCACCTCCTCCCCTGCCAAAGGGAGCAGTTTATGACTCTGACACAAATCTTAGTATCTGTCATGTTTCTGCTCTTCAACTTCATGCATGTCAGCTAGAATCTTTGCATGACTATTAAAATACAAAATTCTGTCTACATGTCAGCTTCCTTTGGAGTTAGTTTAGTCCTTGCAACCCTTGCATGCTAGCAGAAGCAAAATCAAAATTATCTCTTCCTTGGAATTGCATTTCATACATCTCCATCTTTGTCATAGCACTGAAAACATTAAGTAGCAGTTGGCTCTGATACGCTTGCACAGACACAAATTGAGTCCGACAGGACTGATGTCTCATGGACTTCGCTGTCATTTGAAATGCTGGCATGAGAATGGTAGCAATGAAAGGGGGGAGCTGGTGTCTTCAACACTTTCTCTGTGAAGATTTCTTAGATTTGTATTTTTTGATAGCAGAAGCTGATTGAAGAGAGAATTTAACAAAAGAGATTCATAACAGCACTAGTTTTCTAACAGCTGCTCCTGTCTTTTCTTCCTTCTTGAGCAGATTCTTTGAACATTGTGCTGTACTTTAAAATGGGCTGTTTATACCACCCACAAATCTGTAAGATCTATCTAGTGGAATGGCAATTAGTATAATTTTTCTCCTCCCTTTTAGTTTTTATCTTCGATGCTTAGAAACTACTTGTGTGGTAATGAAAAAGATAGCATCTGCTGTCTTTATTGTGCTTAAGCTAGACTTCATACTTGCCAAAGTTTATGTGTTGTAGGCCCTTGGAAAAGTATTTCAGTGACAATCATAGAATCATAAAATGGTTGGAAGAGACCTTTGAGAATATCTTGTTCCAATCTCCCTGCTTGGAAGAGACATTTGAGATTATCTAGTTGCAATCTCCCTGCTGTAGGCAGGGACACCTTCCTGTAGACCACGCTGCTCAAAGCCCCACCTAGTCTGCCCTTAAATACTTTCAGGGAGGGGACATCCACAAACTCTCAGGGCAACATGTTCTCACCACTCTCATATGAAAGAATTTCTTCCTGATATTTAGTATATATCCACCCTCTTCCAATTGAAAACCATTTCCCTTTATCCTATTGCTACGTGCCCTTCTAAAAGATCCCTTCCCAGTTTTCCTGTAGATCCCCTTGGAAGGCCACAGTAAGGTTGCCCTGGAGCTTTCTCCTCCAGGCTAAACCTCCCCAAACCTTCTCAGCCTGTCCTCATAAGGGAGATGCTCCAGCCCTCTTGTCAACTTTGTGGCTCTCCTCTGGACCTGTTCCAACAGTTCTTGAGTTGGGGGCCCCTACTCCAGCTCAGTGGTCATGAAAGCAGAGTAGAGGGAATTAGAGAATCATCTCCCTTTACCTGTTGGCCAAGTTTCTCTTGACATAACCCAAAATACAGTTGGCTTCTGGGCTGCAAGCACACACTGCCAGTTCATGTTAGATCTTTGTCAACAGTTTACGGGCTGGTTTGGTTCAGTTCCATGACTAGTGGGGCGGAGGGATTTTGCAAAATCCACTCCTCTGGAAAAGGGAAACAGGGGACCCAAAAATAATTTAAAACAGTGGCAACAATCTGAGGAGAAACAAACTAATTTACTAAATATAGTATCGGAATGCAATGTAGCACACTATAATACAATTTAATTAGAATTGAAGCTAATAAATCAAATATAATGAGAGAGAGAGAATGTCTGAAAGGTGGAAAGACCTCTCCATAACATTGAAGTGAGATGTGCAGTCAGGTTGAGCAGCAGGGAGATGAAGAAGAACAGACTATGAAGAGCACATCAGGTGACCTTACCTTGGGGTTATATCTCCTCTCTGACTGCAAAGCCACCTGGGGAATGTAGTTCTTCTCTTCCAGACAAGTATCCGGAACTTGAGCATTAACAGTTAAAGTCTCAGTGCACTACATGATGTTATGATGTAGAATACCGATAACCAATAATCATAAAACCATGACAGTCTTTCATCAGCTGACACCCTGAAATTCTTCCCAGGGTTGCTCTCAAGCTATGCTCCGCCTGACCTGCGTCTGTGCTTGGGATTGGCCCTACCCAGGTGCAGGAACTTGCACTTGACTTTGCTGAACTTCACAAGGCTGACAATGGACCCTCTTCTCAAGCCTATCCAGGTCCCTCTGGATGGCATAATAATCTCCAAGTAGCCTGACAACATAATCAGGTTATTTGGAGATATCACTATTATTTTTATGTTTTTAAATTTCTATCATTGCTTAGATGCAATGAGCTTATAATGAGCATAGCACTGCTTTTTAAAGGCAGGTACTTGAGTTATAGCTCTTTCACCATATCATATCCAGTTGTGGATCACAGTAAATGAGGTTGTACATACTCGAATCTCATCTGTTTATTTAATGCTAGATTTTTTATTTTTATTTTTATTTTAATGCTTAGCATAATTCACACATGTAGAGGAAATTACAACAGGAATTTTGACCCCCAGGAATTGTTTAATATGATAGCACTTGGTGTCTGTCTGTTAGAATGCCTCGTGAAGTAGATTTAATTGTGTTATTCCTACCAGACTCCAAAGCATTAACTCTCAGTATGCTGTTTGCAAATGGACTTTTATCCATTTACTGAATCCACTTTGAATCCCTTCTTGTAAAATGAGTGTTCCGGTGCTGTATTACATACTTCATTAAAAATGACGATTCATATGATTCAAAAAGTGTTGTGGAGTAGAAGACAATTCAGGGAGCCTTGAATCCTTGAAATCCTTGAATCCTTGAAAAAGTACACTGCAAAATGCATTGGACATACGAACATATACTGTATGTTCTGTCTTTTCATACACACCAATAGCATGAACCAAGTTCCTTTTCTTTCATTCTTACCCTTTTGTCTACTAAAACATTTGCTTTGTTCCAATTTGCAAATGTTGAGAAAAATTGGACAATTTCTGCCCTATACCTGCTAACCATATTTCTCTCTTTCTTTTATCTGTTCCACAGGCTCTGAAAATATTTCATCTGAAATTTCAGACTGGACAGACTCACAGTGGCTTCTGAGCCAGTGAGAACGAGGCTGCCAAAGCATGCTGGTGCCAAGCTGTTGGATGATGCACGTAGTCAGGCCAGTGGTGGTGCTCCTGTGCTTGCTACTCTATGCTGATGCTGAAAGTAAGCTTATTGTTCATTTGTGCCTAGATCTTGGCCAGGATAAACAAACAGTTTTGTTTTCATCTGGTGTTTACTATGTGTCTCTGAATGAGCCTCTTTTTGATTAATTCTTAAAACACTGTAAGATACTCTCTAGATCACAGCCAGTATTTGAAAAGGATTATTTATGGTACTTCCTTACCATTCTTCTAAAAGCCTCTTTTCTTAAGCAACTAATGGTCCCTCTTGGATGCGAAGACTGTTGCTATAATGTTATGTAGTAGAAACAAAGACCAGTTTTACTCGACAAACATACATTACATTTGTTTGATGCATCTGTCATTCCTTAACTATTTATTTCTTTGATTTGATTAAAAAGAAAAAAAGCACCACCACCCTTTTCCCCCCCGCAATTAATATTCATTGCAATTAAAATTCCAGGTCTTTGTAACTACAACAACAGCTGTTGTAATTTATTATTTCTGACAGCTGTTGTGGAGTACAGTATCCAAACAAATCATGTAGAACTGACAACTTAGTGGCTGGCCCAAATATGTGACAATTTAGTTGGAAAATACAACTATGTTCACTTGTACTTAGGGAAGGGAGGGAACTATTGGATTTTGGTCAATTAGTTTGACTATTTTTTTTTTTGGTAAATCACTAGGGCTACCTTGTCTACACGTGCTGTTTCTCCTAGCTGTCCTGTGACTTCTTGAGAAATAATGTACAAATGCAAAAAGTGAGGTTTACTACAGACTGACTTGTTCAGTTGATTCAGGGATATTTTTCAGTAGATATTTGTGATTCTGTACACCAATCAACAACTTCATTACAACGCTGACTTTTGAAGACTTGTATTTTTCTATGCATGTTTGTAAAACAAAGGAGCAGTTGAAATAAGTAGTAACATAAAACACAAAATCAACGTAAGTAACATTAGATAAGTAGGTTCTCAGTAAAGGCATGTTGAAGAGCTTCTTATCACTCTACCTGCACTCCAGGTATACTAAGTTATAGCAATGTAAGAGATGCAAAATTTTTCCAATTCTATCCATAATAAGACTGTTCTTAAAACTATAATAATATGAAAGTTAAAATAAATGAAAAAAAAATATGAGCAAAATGTACATATTTGTAGATTACTGACAGTTGAGATTCTTTGGTATCTTTCCAGGTAGATAATCAATTGGAATAATTGTATCTAAGTTGAAGCCAAGGACATTTTAACATTATAGCCAGCAAAGTATTAATTAGGAAAAGGGCCCGTGTGCTGGCAGTTTCTGGAGTAATAGCATATTACCTATTTTAAAAGTAAATTCTTAGCTTAGGAAATACAGATTTTATAGTCTTGTATACCTTTTCTGTTTCAGGTAATAGAATAGCTAACCTCCAGTAGACTAAAATATAATTATTTTTGTTTTGTCTTTGGTCAGGTATTAATTTGCAAAAAGACAGTCAGAATCTAGAATATTCTTTAGTCCTGGAGGAGGGAGGTGAGGGGGATGGTAGGGGTGAGAGTAGTTTTTTCTAAGAATAGTGTGGCATTTAGTTTAAAAATAGCTAGTTTATTTAACTACTCACTACCTTATTTAAGAAAACTCTATTGTGATTCTTACTAATTTTAAATAAAACAAAACAGAAAAGAAATTGTCTTTTGTCCTTTGCTACTTGAGTTAGAAGGACTTCCCAGTGTAGCTAGAATTGATGGAGTCTCATGCAGTAAATGTATGAAAAGCAACATGTTTTTATGTGAGAGATACTCTTGTTGAAAACAGCCTGGACATAACGTCTGAAATAGATACAGAGAATAAGTGAAAATGACATAGCAGTAATATTAATTAATTGTAGGAAACTAAGATTTTTAAAACAAGATTCTAAATATTTTTATTTTTCACAGGGCTAGCATGCTCTCCTGACTGGAGAAAAAATGCTAAAATCTCTTAATGATAAAAGATTAAATTTCTTGCTTCCATATTTGCTTGAGGAGGGATGATGAACCTTTTTGTCTGGAAGTGCAGTTTCTAGAGTAATTTGTTGGCTTAATACTTTTGATTTTATTTGAATTTCGAAAGGTACATTTCTATGGACCACACCTGTTTTACTGTTGTGAAGGGTTTACCACTTGGGTAGTAATGCTTTTAATTTATATTAGTCTGCAGAAGGTGAGTGAGCTTGATGTGAATATTCACTTATACAGAAGGCTTTTATTTAATTTGCCCCTCTCTTACTTTATGGGAAAATCTCTATTTTCTTCTTACAAAATAAAAAATGTTACTGAGTGTGGAAGTTGCCCAAAATTTTTATAAATGCATGTGTACAATTTTTACAAGAACTCTACAGTTAAAACTGATTTTTCAGTTCAGACATGCTTTTCTGCATTTTGTTTCATTTCCAAAGAATTTAGTTTAAAAGGTGGTAATTTAATAATGAGAACAAAAGCTAACGTAAGATTTTCTTCTCTTTCATTGACTTGGATTAAATTCCAACTTGAAGTATGTGATACTTTAATACTAGCTAAAGAGTTCTTGTACTGAATACCATACATCTTCTCCATTAACATATGAAAATAAAGACAGACTGTTATTTCCAAGCAGTTAGTAAGCTTTGAATTTGCATGGATGTTTATTTATATGCATACAGATGTCGTTCATCATACTATATGAAGTATCATGATATATATGCATTTATGGGTCTATACTGTGGAGAATCACGGTAATGTTTCACTCTCGCACACTTTATTTGGGAGATATGCTGAGTTTCCACAAGACAATTATTTTGTAGGTTGAACATAAGCACAACTTTCTTCTGTGTTGTCATGTGTCTAGAAAGATGTTTAATTTGTTCTCTGATGGATTTCTTGAGGATTTGAGGCAAAGTTCCTGCTCTGCTGGAGTTGATCTATCTCCAAAATTGCAGATACTGCTCCTGTTTCTATAGCTCTTTGTGTAAGGATTTCAGACCCTAGTGTTTTCTAGACCTTCTTTTGAAATTTTTCATAAATAGTTGGCAAGACTACCTTATTCCATTTTAGTAAGAACATATAGTAAATGAGACAATGGGGACAAAAAAAAATGTCTTTTTTTTTTTTTTCATCTACATGTAAAGGCTGTGTCTTGATAAGGAATAGCAAGTATATCCTGAAACTTCTACTACATTATATTTTTATCTGGAATAATGAATACATGCTCTTCTCATCACACTGTGGTATCACTATTGTGTGAAATCCAATAGGAAGATTACTTACTTGTCCTGAAGAGGCTTCTAACAGTATTACTTAGTACTTCTTTTCTATTTAAATGCTATTCTCACAGATGAACACGAGAATGAGAATTGTTTGGTTTACATCATCTTCTACCTTGATTTTAGAAAGGAATTTGATACTGTCTCCCATGGCATCCTTCTAACAAAGCTGAGGAAGTGTAGGATACACAAGTGGACAGTGAGGTGGGTTGAGAACTGGCTGCCTGGCAGAGCACAGAGGTTGTCGTTGGTGGTGCAGAGTCTGGTTGGAGACCTGTAACCAGTGGTGTCCCCCAGGGGTCTGTGCTGGGTCCGGTCTTGTTCAACATCTTCAATGACCTTGATGAGGGGATGGTGGCCACCCTCAGCAAGATTGCTGATGATACGAAGTTGGGAGGATTGGCTGACACACCTGAAGGCTATGCTGCCATTCAGCGAGACCTGGACATGCTCGAGAGCTGGGTAGTAAGAAACTGGATGAGGTTCAACAAAAGCAAATACAGAGTCTTATACCTAGGGAGGAATAATTGCATGCACCAAAATGAGCTGCTGGAGAGGAGCTCTGCAGAGAGGGATCTGGGCATCCTGGTGGACAACAGGTTGGCCATGAGCCAGCAGTGTGCCCTCGTGGCCAAAAAGGCCAATGGCATTCTGGGGTGCATAAAAAAAGAGTGTGGCCAGCAGGTCGAGGGAGGTGATCCTCCCCCTCTACTCTGCACTGGTCAGGCTTCATCCGGAGTACTGTGTCCAGTTCTGGGCTCCCCAGTACAAAAAAGACAGGGATCTCTTGGAGAGACTCCAGCGAAGGGCCACAAAAATGGTGAAGGGCCTGGAGCATCTCTCCTATGAAGAAATGCTAAGTGAACTGGATCTATTTAGCCTTGAGAAAAGACGACTAAGAGGGGATCTAATCCAGGTTTATAAATATCTGAGGTGTGGGGGGCCATAGTGGTGAGTCCAGTCTCTTTTCAGTGGTATATGGAGACAGGACAAGGGGAAACGGACACAAGCTGCAGCATAGGAAGTTCCACACAAATGTGCGCAAGAACTTCTTTATGGTGAGGGTGACGGAGCACTGGAACAGGCTGCCCAGGGGGGTTGTAGAGTCTCCTTCTCTGGAGATGTTCAAGTCTTGCCTGGATGCCTACCTGTGCGACCTGGGGTAGGGAACCTGCTTTGGCATGGGAGTTGGTCTTGATGATCTCTAGAGGTCCCTTCCAACCCCTACAATTCTGTGATTCTGTGATGAAATACCTCAAACTCTGAAATACACTGACACTAGCTGATGAACTTACTTGTGGCCTTTTGTCAGTGGAATGCAATATAAAATTGCCAGAAAGTCCTTCCCTAGCTGGCTTGATGAGGACATCATGCCCCTTATGTAAGTGGCCAAGATCTGATTCTGAATTTTAGAAAAAAGTATTTAAACTTGACTAAACAAAGTAAGCAATATTCAAAGGCTGCAAAATCATTTCACTCCTTTATTTCTAGTTAAATATATGTAGCTGTAGAAAATGTAAAATCTCAAGCAATATGACTTTTTTTTTTTGTTTGAGTTGTCTTCTTTATATTTTGTAATATATGTTATGTGTAGTTATATATTTATAAACATTTGTTTAGCCTTCTGTTTGTAGAAGTACAGCCTGCTGGTTTACAGTATTTATCATTGGATGCCTTGCTCTCAATAGTACAAAAGGCAGCTAGGTTAAGACAATCCTTATCTACTGTGAAATTAGTAATATCACAAAATTTTTCATAAGAAAAGAGAGCTTTTCTCATGTCTGCTAAATTAACTGGCAGAGTTTACTTAACTAAAAGTTTTCTGCTGACATTGATCCGTTTGATAACACTGGTAACATCTGAACTTGCATGAATATTTATTTATGTACATACAAATGTCACACATTATATGGTATACATTAAGCGGTGTGCCAGATATGCACTTATTGGCCTACACATAGCACTGCTTTAATGGCATGAGCTGTCTGTCTTACCAGTTTGAAAGACTGTAGAGCTTGTAGATAGTCACAGAGATCATTTATTTAACAGATTTCTGTTCAAACTACATAATATGATATTACATTTCTTTATGACCTCTGTAACGATGAGATATCAAGTCACTGAGTTCAAAGAAAGGTGTTTCTTGTAAAATGTTTGTTCCTGGGCTTTCTTCTTTAAATTAATTTGTGTTAGTAGAATCTAACGCATTGCTGTAGGTGTAATTCATCCTACTTAGTGATTTTAGCAAACACACAGGACATAATGATAATTTTCACCATTCCCCCCATCCTAAGAAAGAGTTCTACAGTTTCTGCTACATTCCAGTATTTTTTTTTCTGTTTATTTTTTTCTTTGTTCTTCGTTGCACAGCTTCTGTTCTGACATTTTGCTTGTGCTGCTTCTTTTGATGTTATGTCTTAGAAGATAGCCACAGTTCTTTCTTCATTCAGTAGAAATTGTTGCAACTGACAATAAAAAGGCAAATTTAATATTAACAAAATATTAACAAAAAATACTAACCATAAAGAATGCATTTCTTGTGTACTAGTTCCATTCCCAGTTGTCTGAACACTTTGTTCATAGTTCCAGAGGCATGCATCAGCTATCATGCTATATGATGGAAAACTCATTAAGATTTGTTGTAGAATCAGGAACAGCTGAAAATTTGCTGACAGGCCAGTGATAACCTTTAACAAATGCAAGGACTGAGACAAATTCTCTTCTAAACAGGATCAGGAAAAGGTAGTTTGATATTGGTGGAATTAAATAAGTTTCCTTTTTTTCCTTTTTTTTTCTTTTTTTCTTTTTTTCTTTTTCAATTTGATTCCTTCATTTTATTCAGCTTTGTTTTTCAAAGAACACTTGTTTCTGTTACAGCTGATGTAATTACATCTCTTATAATTATTTGACATTTTTCAGCAAGGCAAAACACATTCAGGCAGTCCACATTCAAATCTTTACTTCTAAAGACTACTGTATTAAATGATAGATCTTCTAAAATGATTATGTTGTTGAAATTAATTATTCTGTAGTAAAACTTGCAATTGGACATGTATGGTTTACATTATAAAGGGAGGGAGGGAGGGAGGGAGGGAGGGAGGAAGGAAGGAAGGAAGGAAGGAAGGAAACAACAACAACAAACAAAACAAAACAAAACCAAGCAACTGTTTTCCGGAATAGCTTATTTTAGGTTTTCCCCTCAATGTCTGAAATTGAGATAGGAGTGTCCATTTTGACAGTGAATTTCTGAGTAACAGATTCAGCAAATCTCGAAGTATCTGAAAGTATATAGAAAGATTGCCATGAATTCTTGTTCCCAGACTTTCAGGAAACTCCTTCCAAAATTACTGATTTATGGGAATGTTTTGCATTCTGTAAATACTGTCTGCCTGATGTTGCATTTTTACAAACTATACAGAAGAAATGTTTCCTAATATCCAATCTAAACTTCCCCTAGCAAAACTTTAGGCCATTTCCTCATGTCCTGTTGATTTTTACTTGGGAATAGAGACAGACTTCCACCTTTCTACAGGCTTCATTGAGGTAGTTGTAAAGGGCAATAATGTTTCTACTGAGATTTATTTTCTTCAAGCTAAATAATTCCTGTTTTCTCAGCTGCAGCTTGTGGCTTGTTCTCTATACTCTTCACCAGCTTCATTGCTCTTCATTGGGCATGCTCCAGCACCTTGATGCTATTTGTGTAGTTAAGGACCCTAAAGTGGACACAGTATTTGAGGCGCAACTTTATCAGTGCTGAATACAAGGGATGGTAGCTTAGGTCATCTCCTGGCCGCACTTCTGATACAAGCCAGGATGCTGCTGGTCTTCTTAGCCATCTTGGCACACTGCTCACTCATATTAAGATGGCTATTGACCAATATCCTCAGGTCCTTTTCCCTCAGGCAGCTTTCCAGCTACTCTTCCTCAGCCTGTAGCATCGCATGGGGTTGTTGTGACCGAAGTGCAGGTGATGGCAGTTAGCCTATTGGAATGCCATACAGCTGGAAAAAAATGTGTTTATTTAGTCTATTCAGATCTCTCTGCAGAGTGTTCCTGTCCTCAAGAGCATTAGCATTCCTGCATAACTTGCTGACATCTGCAAGCTTACTGAGTGTGCACTTAATCCCTTTGTACAGATCATTGATAAAAATATTGAAGAAAAATTGCCTCAGTACTTATCCCTGATAAAACCCATGTGTGACCAACCTCAAATTGGATTTAGTGCTATTCACCATCCACTCAGAAAGTTTCTTACCCAGTGAAGTCTATGCCCATGAACAGCCAGATTCTCTGGGAGAATGCTGTGGAAAACAATGCCAAAAGCTTTATTAAAGTACAGGTATGCAACATCACAGCCTTTCCCTCATCCACTATGTGGGTGACCTTGTCACAGAAGGAGATCAGCTTAGTGAAGCAAAACCTGCTTTTCATAAACCCATGTTGACTGAGTCTGGTCACCTGATTGTCCTGTGTGCTGGCGCTCAAGAACTAGTGCATTACCTTTTCTGGCACCAAGGTCAAGCTGACAGACCAGTAGTTCCTCAGATCCTCCTTCTGACCCTTCTTGTAGGTGGACACCATATTAGCTAGCCTCTTGGCACCTGGAATGTTTCCATATAGACAGGACTAATGATAAATTATGGAAAGTGTACTTATGAGCACTTTCATCAGTTTCCTCAGTACTCTTGGTTACTTTAGTCTTTTTTTCATCCTTCATCACTATGAATTCTTCCATATCCAATAAAGATTATAGATACACTGTAGTCTTGCTTTTTTTGCAAATGTATTTGTAAAATAATTTTTAATTATCTTTAATCATAGTAGCTATATTAAGTGCCAGTTGGGCTTTGGCCCTTCTGATTGTGTTACTGTAGAGCCTCATAACATCTTCGTAATCCTCCTAAGTAGCCTACATATTTTTCCAAAGGTTATAAACTCTTTTTCTCCCTGAGTTCTAGCTAAAACCCTCTGTTCAGCCAGCCTTGTCTGATTCAGCCAGCCTCGTCTGATTCCCGTCTGACTTGTCTTTAAGCAAATGGAGATGGCCAGCTCCTGATCCCTTCAGATTATCTTCTTTAACAAGGCCAAAGTCTGCCCTCCAAAATTCCAAGATGAAAGTACTGCTTACCTCCTTCTTTAGCTTTCCAATGATTGATGCCACATTTATTTTGTGCTACAAGGAAGGTCCCACCTAGGTCAATATTTTCCCTCCAATAATTTCGTACATGTTTTCGAAAAATATACAAAGCAGTTGTTGAGAATATTTGCAAATGGTTCTATATCTGAGAGAAAAATAGTTATTTGAACTCATGCTTTAGAGAAAATCTATATATTTAAGCTACTACAAATGTAAAGTCAAACAGGTAAAAAGGTAAGAATAAAAAATACAGTTCCGACAGTTCAGAATAGACTAGTGTCTTTGGGATGATTTTGAAAATTAACTTTTTTTTTGTGTGTGTGTGTGTGTGTGAAAATGTCCTTGTGTTACAGTGCAGCTGTAGTGTCTACCACTATATTTTGATCCATAAACAAGGACAAAGTAAATGTACCAACTTAAACATAACTTAAACATGCATACGTAGGCCTACTGAGGTTTATAATGCAGTGTAAATCTAATCCATTAAAGAAATGATTGTTGACAAACTGGAGAAAGCGCAGGGAAGTGAAACATGTAGATTTATGCTGAGGAAATGCTTACTAATCTTTTTTTTTAAATTAAGTTAGTTTATAAAGATTACTGAAAGCTTAAGACAGCTAATGTAGATATGCTTTTATGTACAGAAGAAGGTAGCTGCTATAGACAACTTTGCTTAATAAGTTTGAGGAGAATTTAACAGTAGACACAGAGTCACAGAATCATCTAGGTCGGAAAAAATTCCAAGATCATCCAGTCCACCCACACAGCCACCATGAATATTTCCCCACTTAACTATGTTCCTTAGCACAACATCTAAATGTTTATTGAACACCTCCAGGGACAGTGACTCAACCACTTCCCTGGGAGGACTGTACCAGCATCTGACCATTCTCTTGGAGAAGAAAATTTTCCTAATGTCCAAACTGAAACTACTCTCGTGCAGCCTGAGGCCCTTCCCTTTAATCTTATCTCTTGCTATTTGAGAGAAGTGGCCAACCTTCACCTCACCACAACCTCCTTTGAGGTAATTATAGAGAGTGATAAGGTGTCCCCTGAACCCTCTCTTCTCCAGACTAAACAATCCCCATTCTCCCAGCTGCTTCTCATAAGACATGTTCTCCAGACCCCTCACCTGCTTCTTTGCGCTTCTCTGAACACGCTTCAGGGCCTTGATATCTTTTGTGTAGTGAGGGTCCTAAAACTGAACACAGCACTCGAGGCGTGATCTCACCAGGGCTCATTACAGAGGGATGATCACATTCTTGCTCCTGCTGGCAACCCTATTTCTTGTACAAGCAAGGATGCCATTGGCCTTCTTGGCTACCTGGGTACACTGCTGACTCATGTTTAGCCAAGCGTCAATCAAGACCCTGGTCTGTTTCTTCCATACAGTCTTGCAGCTACTCTGCCCCAGGTGTGTAGCATTCCATGGGACTTTTGAGACTGAAATGCAGGACCTAGTACGTGGTCTTGTTGAACGTCTTAAAATTGGACTCAGCCTAGCTATTTTGCCTATTGTGATCCCTGTGTAGGGCTATCCTACCCCAATGCAGATTGATACTTCTTCCCGACTTGATGTTGTCTGCAAACTTTCTGAGAGAGCGCTCAATTCTCTTGTCCAATCAAGATTCATCAATCAAGACATTAAATAGGACAGGCCCCAGTACTGACCCCTGAGGAACACCATTCATTACCAAACACAAGGTGGTTCTCCAGCAGGTTTTTTACCCAACAAGTAGCGCACGTGTCCAAGCCATGGGCTATCAGACTCTTTAGGAGAATACTGTGGGAGACAGAGTCAAAGACTATGCTGAAGTCTAGGCAGACTACACCCACAGCCTTTCCCTCATCTACCAGGTTGGTCACTCAATCATGGAAGGAGATTATATTGTTCAAGCATGGCATGTTTTCACAAACCCATGCTGGTTAGGTCTGATCCCCCAGTTGTCTTGCACATGCTGTGCAATCTCTCTCAAGATGATCTGTTCCATAATCTTTTATGACAGTGAGGTCAGGCTGATGGGCCTTTTAGTTCCTGAGATCCCCCGTATGACCCTATGATCTGCAGATGGGGTCACATTGGCATGACTCCAATTCTCTGAGACCTCTCCAGTTCACCAGGAATTCTGATGGATTGAGGAATGTGTCTTGACAATCAATTCCACCATCTCGCTCAGCACCCACAGGTGGGTTCCTTCTGGCCCCATGGACTTGTGGCAGTTCAGGTGAAGTAGTAGCTCTCTGTTTCCATCTGAATCATTGAGCATTTATTCTGCTCCCCATCCCAGTCTCCTACTCAGGGGATAGAGTACTCCAAGGATATTTGGTCTGACTTGTAAGAACAGATGTAAAGAAGGTCTGGAGAACCTCAACATTTTTCTTATCCTCAGTGATCATGTTTTCTGCCGCATCCAGTAAAGGCTGGAGATTCTCCTTAACTCTCTTCTTACTATTAATATATTTATAAGAAAGCTTTCAGTTCTCTTTTACCTCAGTGGCAAAGCTGAGTCCAAGCTGGGCTTTTGCCTTTCTAATTTTCTCCCTGTATATCCTAACCATTTTTTTTGTACTCTCCCCAGGTTTCCCTTCTTTTCTTCCACAGAAAGTAGACTCTTTTTCTCCCAAAGGCTCATCAAATGTTCCCTGTTCATTTGTGCAGTTTTCTGTTTTCTTCCCCATTGGCTTATCTCCTGAATCTTTAAGACTTCTTTCTCGAGGAGCGTCCAGCCTTCTAATAGCTAGTTCTGGGCAACTACAATATAACTATTGGATTGGACCGCTGAAGAGACAGTTTGCTAATATATATCAGAATTTACTCAGATTAAGATTGGAGGTATTTAAAAACTGAGTATTGCATAGTCATTTGTCTCGCTCCAATTTATAGGAGGGAGAGAAGGTTCTTTTGTTATCTATATACCCGGCGTGAGAGTTAGAAGCAACAGTTCAAATATTGGTCTGACCAGTTTATCACAAATCTTAGTCAGGGAAATGGGGAAGAGGAGGGCAGATACTATTATGAATTAGGGTAATGGGGAAGGGAAGGAGGGTGATAGAAAAGATAGGAAAGAAGAGGCAAGGAGTCTTTATAGGCAGCAAGAGGGACATAGTCACCACCATGGATCCAGCGAGATTCGTAGTTCAGTCTTTGATCTTCAGTAGTGGTGGGTCGTCAGCCATTGTTGTTCTATTGACGACGAAGGACGACCACAACCATGGTGATGATGGCCCTTTTTCAATGCTTCAAAGTGGTTGAGTCAGCTGTCTTTGGAGTGACAGCTCAAATCCAAAGTGGTTGCGTCAGCTCTCCTTTGAGTGGCAGCTTCTGGCTCTGGGATCTCGGCAGAAACTCCTTTGTTCCTATCTTCCTGGCCTTGCCAGCAGATAAGAGGGAGCAGGGAGGCGCCAGCTTGTATCTTGCCTTCACAGGATACAATGGCATTGTCCCCCAGTCTTCCATAGCAAACAGGAGTTATTTGGTAACAGGCTAGATCTTTTGCCAGTAAACAGTCCTGAGCACTATCTTCCGAAGGTAAACAGCTCCAAAGATGTAAAATTGTCCATATAGCGATGTTGATTGCCACACAACATCCATCACTTGCCTCCTCAACAAAATACCTAAAGAAGCAAGCTTTGAGCCAAAAAAAAAACCAAGAAGGATTCTCACATCATTATAAGAGTGACAAGGATAATCCACTTGACATAATTTGTTTTAAATCTGTGAATAAATCTGAGTGAAGAAAGGAAAGGAGGAAATTATTCATTATGGTGTAAAATTTAGTGCATCTTCATCTTGGGAACTGTAATACTAAATAAATCTAAATTCTCGAAGAGACACAGCCAAGTTAGCTAAGGTACAGAAAATAGCCCAGGTAAAGGCTGGAGTTCTGGAAGATCGGAGCTCAAGAAACATTTGTACACTACTCTTTAGAAATATGGTTTTAATTATGCTGCAGAGGCAGGAGTTTAATTCAGTGATCCTTGTGGGTTTCTTCCAACTCAGGATATGCTATGACTGTATATTCTATGATTTTATGATGGAACAGCTGCCACATGTGAAGAAGCTGATAATGTTTTACTGGATGTCTTCTGGTGTTTACATTTCATAAACCAAGAAACATTAGTGGAAAATCTTTATCACATATCTTTTTTACCTTCCTTTTTTTTTTTAATACAATATTTTGTCTTCAGATGTACTTTCTGTATAAAGTGTAACGTGTCCACTGACCTTTCTCAATATCAGTGCTCTGATGAAAATGACTTAAAGGTTGCAGCATCTAAAAATGTTTGCATTAGCTGAAAAACTAGACATAGATTGCAATTAAGAAAGACTTTTCAAGGAAGATGATATTCTGTCTACTGTATTAGGAAGAATTTTTCAGATTAAGTTGATAAGAATTTTCCTAAAAATTAAACACGGTCTATATATATTTTTTTAAAATTAAAATTTTCATAGGAAATTAATTCAGATTTCCTTAAAATAATTAATCAGTACACTAATTAAGGAATAATTTGATATTAAAAGTGTTTATTAAAATTTTAATTACTGTAGGAAAAAACATGTACTTACATTATCCCTTTTACAAACCTCAGTAAATGCTTTTAATCAGTAAATACTTAGCAAACAAGGTGCTTGAAAAAAAGTCTTCTTATCATTTATTGTTCTGATAAATGTTTATTATTTTGTGATCAGCTCTTTACATTGTACCAAATTCAGTAATTCATGAAGTAAGGTTTTCTAATTTTCTGACAAGAAAATGCAGCTATGCTATTTTATTAATGTATTATACAGCTGTTTATTGATGCAGATCTACAATCACAAATTGTATTGTTAGTTGTAAAGAAGGTGGCCACACCATGATGGTATGCCTGATTCTAGTACCTGAATATTTGTTCAGACTCATGGTTTATAATAAATTATTTTGTAATTACTACATCTCAAATAGTTGCTGTTGAAAACTTTTTAAAAACAATTAATTGTAATTTTTTAATTAATGTCTTTACATAGAAAAATAAAACTGATTTTTTTTAACTGTTACTTTCACTAACCCTATTTTGCTAACCAAAAATCATTCTCTTGTATTCATGACTTGCATTCCATTTAGCATTAGTCATTTTTTTTGTTTGTTTTTTGTTTTTTTTTTTTAACTCATGGATTGTAGGCTCCTAAAAATAGTACAGTGAAATGGAGCACTTTGGAAATATATAACTATAATGCCTGTAGAACGAGTATGCTAAAGATAGCTTTTAGTTTTACATGAAAAGTGTGTGGAATTTTCCCTAATAAAAAATCTTTAAGAAAAAAATGTCATGATTGTAAGTTGTTTGACAGCAACTTTGCAGCTACACAAAGCAGGAGCTCATTTACTCAGCTAAGGAAATCAGCTAAGTATCAATGACACCTCATGATCAATTTAGGGAACTCAGAGGTTATGGGCAGATAACAGCTAGAATGAGAACTATGATTTGCATTAAAATTGATCACTGAATCTTTTTAGAATGTTTTGCATATCATATGATTGAATGGAAAGAAAGTATTTCTTCCCTACGGGTAGATTCTTCTAGTGATTAGAAACTAATTTATAGTTCTATTTTAAACTTCTTTGTTTCCTCCATAATGAATGTGAATATATGAATTGAAGATATTGAGAATTTTTAACTAAACAACTAATTTTCTTATCTGATTTTGACATGTGGAAGTTAGGAAATGTGGGTAAAATAAGTAAATATTGATTTTATAAAAATATCAGATTTTCAAAGTTAAAATATACTCAGATTCCCAACTGCAGAAATCTGTCTTAGTTTGTTAAACTTTGCAATAACCAAAAAATTCCACCTGCAGTCTGAAATACTCCAAATTGTCTTTTCCGATCAGATAATTTTGTATATATTCCTCTTCAATATTTTCTGGTCAAATGATAGTTCATAGGTACCTTTGTTATTGCATTTTATTTTATTATATTTTATTTTATTGTGTTGAGTATATCTGTCAAATCTTTAGCTTCCTATAGCATTATGATTGTTGTTTGCTCTTTTTTGTTTATCACTGGGTGTGTGCTTCAATGTCTTGTTCCTCCATGTAAAATACACTGTAACTTTCAGGGAAACACGCACTAATCTTGAAGCCTGGGGATGAAGAGTTTCAGTTGTTTAGATGTTAATAGATCTGTCTTAACTTTCCATTTTACAAAAAAAGCATTCTGAAGTATCAGTAAGAATGGAAAAGTATTATCTTATGTAAAAGACAACGAATATAAAAAAAAATAATAATAATCATAATTGTACATTATTATTTACACATAAGATTTAATATTATTTGCTTCTTCAGTGATAAACAGAATGCAAAACTTCAAGCTCAAACTTCAGAGCTGTTCTCTTTAAGCAGTAGATCTCTTAAAGCAGACTGAACTGCTGTCTCTTATTTATAGATCAGCTTCAGAAATGATGCTTATTAAGCATCTGATTGTAGAGGACAAGGGATGAATCAGGACTAATGGATTCAAAAGAAAAGGGTCTCTTGTCTTAATTATTTTCACACATGTCACTCCTGCACCCTATCCTAAGCTAACTTTTCTCAGGTAAGTTAATAATCTTGACTGTACTTGTTTCTCTTAACCAGTATATTTGGACATTACAAGTAAATGTTAATAACTTATGTCTTTGAAGTGAGAAAAAAAAAATGATCAAGGGAGTCACATAATCCCTGCCACTTAGGGGAATATTTCTAGGAAAATACTGGACAGGTAATTCATAGTTTCAAGGGAAATTGGTGTCTTTGACTATACAGACAGTGAGTTCTCAGCTGCTTCTAAAACAGAGATAATTTTAGAATTCAACTGCAGTTCAAGTTCTAACAACAGATGCAGAAAACCAAAAAAAGCTGATATTTCATAGCATACACTTAATCATTTATATTCAAATGCTATGAATTTGAACCTCTAGGAAGGATCTTATGCCCCAGGCTTGTGAAATTTTTTCACTGATGTCCATTTCTGATTACAACACTAGTGTTTCATTAAAGATAAATAAATTATGCAATTTTTTTATTTTATTTTTTTAATGCTAAAGTTATATTCCTTTAATTAATTTCCTCTCTTTAGAATATACACATGGTCCAGAATAGATAATTAACTTGATAATGATTTAACGATTTTTTGAAAAGTGTCATAAATACCATTTAACTGTAAACAATATTTTAGGATAATTTAAATCATACCATTATAGTGCTTATCTCTAAATGTTTCTTTGAAGACAGTGTACAAACTCCAAAAATTAATCAGTTTTCCATTTTCTACTAGAAAACCTTAAATTACAAAGACAACAGAGTCTGTCATCTAATATTACTTCTGCCTTTACCTCTTTCCCTCTTTTTCCCTATTTTCTGTGCTTTTTTTTTTTTTTTTTTTTTTTTTTATGTTTTTATTTCTTCTTAATATACAGTTCCCAGTCCAATGCATTGAGACAATGGGTATACTGCCCCTACACCTCAGCTGTTGAATTCTGATATATAAAGCTGGAGTGCTTTCTGACATGAAATGAAAGCCAACAGAGATGACTTTGAGATGTGTGCATTTTACACTGAGGTTATAAAAGGGGAAGTGCTCGTATGCTGGCCAGTGGGCCTGTATGAGATCGCTGTGTTCCAGTAAGCTCAGTGACAATCATACCTGTGTCTCACTACCCATGTTTTGTGGCATCAGACAGTGTTGTGTCATGAATCGTCCTGTTAATTCACCAGTTCAGAATTTTATAACTTACCTTTCTACTTCTTTTACACATCCCTTTTCCCGTTCAGATGTTTTCTAGTTTCTAGCTCCTCCACTCATCCCTCAGCATTTAAAGTAAGAATCAAATTTTTAAAATGTCTGTGGAATCTGGTACTGAATTGTCAATTATGCAACACAGAGAAGATTTGAAACAGGAAAAACCACATGGAAATAATAGACTGAAAAATTAATCAAAGAAATTTTATCTAACTTGCAGAAACTCATTAGAGAAATTTTACTGAGCATCCAGTGTGAACCTCCTGTGGTGCAGATTTCTGCCATTCCCATGTGCTTTGTCGTTGTTGACTATAGTTAATAGTACTGTGTAGGCATTTGTTCACAGATGTATGCTTTGTAAAAGTGCTTTGGACACAAGATGATTAATGTTTTGCGTCAGTAATACTACCTCAGCCATCTTCTTGTATATGGCAACCCTGCCTCTGTCCGGAGTGTTGGAATTTGATGATCTTTGAGGTCCTTTCCAATGCAAGATATTCTGTGATTCCATGATCAACCTTTCCCTACTTGAGATTATAATATTGAACCTGCACATCAAATCAAATTCAGTGATTGAAAAATTGTTACTAGTAATTTGTACTTGATACTCCTGTATCTGGTAGTACTGATTAAACTACAAGCCAGCTCACACTAATCTGTTATAGTTGTATCAAAATAGTGATCTTTTAAAAACCACATTGTTAATAGTGGCTGATTTCTCAAATTTATGAGACAGAGGTAGCAATATTCTTCCAAAATGGAAAATTCTTGTAAGTAAAGCAGAATGCAATTTGTAATTTTCTTGCTTAAACTCTAAAAATAGTTCATTAATTTATGTGTGAATTTTTTTGCTTTGTTTAGGGGACTATGTTGGATATACTTAAGACTGATATTTTTCCTTAGGTTAATAAAGGATATGAAATGAAAATTGAGAACTTTGTAAACCTAATACCTTAAATAAAATGGGATCCTGACAGACGAAAAATTGAACATGAGCAAGCTGTGTGCTCTTGCATCCTGAAAGGCCAATGGCATCCTGGGCTCCATCAAAAGAGGGGTGGCCATCAGGAAGAGGAAGGTGATTGTCTCCTTCTGCTCTGCACTTTTAAGTTTTTGTCTGGAGTATTATCTCCCATATTGGGGCCCCGAGCACTGGAAGCATGCAGAACTGTTGGAGTAGGTCCAGAGGAGGATTAACATGATCAAAGGGCTGGAGCACCTCTCCTGTGAAGAAAGTTTGAGGAAGATGGGCTTGTTCAGCTGGAGAAGAGAAGGCTCCAGAGACCTGCTGTGGCCTTCCAGTACTTGAAAGAAACTTACTAGTGGAAGGGGAACTGATTCTTTATTCTGTCTGATTGTGATAGCATAAGGGAAAATGGCTTTAAGCTAAGAGAGAGGAGATTTAGGTTAGATGTTAGCAAGAATTCTTTTACACAGAAATTGATGAAGCACTTGAAAAGCTTGCCGGGAAAAGTTGTGAATGCAGCATCCTTAGAGGTGATCAAGATGAGGTTCTATGGTTCTAAGAAAATATGTCATCAAAACAACACACAAAGTAGCTTTGTGTGTACTCAATGAATATTAAGATGTTATAATTACAAAATAAACAAAAGAGTTTGGCAAAGCAGATAATGATAACAAAAAGAGAATAGACAGAAAGCTTACCCCTATCCTGGGCTCACTTACAAAACACCAGCAGAACAGATCTCCAGAAGAGGTCCTTCCTGACTGATAGCCAGCTTTTAAATACTGTACATTTTGTACTGGCTCCCCAGTACAAAAAAGACAGGGATCTTTCAGAAAGAATCCAGCGAAGGGCCACGAAGATGGTGAGGGGCCTGGAGCATCTCCCCTATGAAGAAAGGCTGAGTGAACTGGGTCTGTTCAGCCTTGAGAAAAGAAGACTGAGAGGGGACCTGATCCAGGTCTATAAGTACCTAAGGTGTGGGGGGCAGAATGGCGAGGCCGGACTCTTTTCAGTGGTGAATGGAGACAGGACAAGGGAAAATGGCCAAAAACTGCAGCATAGGAAGTTCCGCATAAATGTGTGCAAGAACTTCTTTATGGTGAGGGTGACGGAGCACTGGAACAGGCTGCCCAGGGAGGTGGTGGAGTCTCCTTCTCTGGAGATGTTCAAGACCTGCCTGGATGCCTACCTGTGCGACCTGCTGTAGGGAACCTGCTTTGGCAGGGGGGTTGGTCTTGATGATCTCTGGAGGTCCCTTCCAACCCCTATAATTCTGTGATTCTGTGAAATGGAGCCAAGCTCCACCCCTTCCAGCAGCACAGGTGAATTGCTTTCACCTGTGCTCCTCTGGCTGACTCAGTGCTCGCCTCAGGTGATCAATCAGAGGTTTAGGCCATGACTCAGCAGTTCCCATACATTTTGTTATTCAAAGAGACCTGATCAGTGCAGAGAAATGGGCTGACAGAAATTTCATGAATTTCAAGAATGGGGATTGGGAAGCTTTGAACATGAACATCAGCAATCTTTTAAATACCTAGCATGCTTGAAGCTGACCAAATAGAATGCAGCTTAACAGAAAAGTGCTTGTGGTGCTGCTGAATAAAATGTTGACCATAAACCTATAATGCTGCTGTAACATAGCCAACAGCTTCCTGGGCTGATGGAATGGGATCATTCCTGTCTACACAGTTCTGGTCAGATGTATCTGGAGTGCTGGGTCAAATGTTGGACTTCTCATAAAGAGAAACATGAGTACACTAGAGTGAGTCCAATGAAGGGTCACAGATATTAATGAAAAAGGACACTGGCCATGCAAAGGAAAATTCAGAGGTAGAATCATTTGTGCCAAAGTTAGAAGTCTCAGGGAAATCTTGTCCATGCAGAAGATGGAATCAGACTCTTCTCACAAGGGCCTTGTGACCGTATAAGTGGCAAAGATCACAAGCTGAAATATAAGAATTCAAGAAAATGTAAATTATTGTTTTTTTAATTATTATTTTAGTTTGAGGGTGACTTAGCACTGGTAAAGAGTGGTCCAGAAAGGTCTCCATCCATAGCAGTATTTAAAACTGGACAGAGCATGGCCATGAGCAACTTTCCAGAGCTGGCCCTAGTTTGATGGTGGACTTCTATTAGACATTCTCCAGATGTAGCTTTCAGCTTTAGCAAATCTGTAGTTCTTTGACAATTAGCACTTAGATTTTAACTTGCCCTTTTAATGTAGCATTTCAGCTGTTAACATGAAAACTTCGGAATGAAGTATTACTAAGGATACTAGTTTTATGGCAGTGGAGTCATAGAATCGTAGATTCATAGAATGGTTTATGTTGGAAGTATTCTTAAGGATCATTGAATTCCAACCACCCTGCTCATTAGATCAGGCTGCCAGGGCTTTGTCCATCTTGGCCTTGAATGCTTCCAGGGGTGGTACATTTCTCTGGGCAACCAGTTCTTACTCCTTACCACTCTCTGAATAAAGAATGTATTCCAATATCTGTCCTAAATTTCCCTCTTTAAAGCCATTCCTCCTTGTCCTTTCACTATCAGACCATATATAAATTTTCTCCCCTTCCTTTTTATGAGCTCCTTTTTAAGGTACTGGAAGACCATAGTGAGGTCTCCCTTCTCCAAGGTAAACAAGCCAACTTCTTCAACCTTTCTTAATAGGAGATGTGCTTGAGAGCTTTGATCAGGACCAGGACCTCCAGGTCCTTCTCTGCACGTCTGCTTTCAATGAGTTCTTCTCTCTGTACTCATGAATGAGATACTCTCAATTCAGGTGCAACACATTTCACTTGACTTTGTTAAACCTCAGGTTGTTATGTGCCCATTTTTCAAGTCTATCCAATTCTCTCTGTATGATGTCCTTCCCTTCTGTTGCTTCAAGTGCACCACTCGGCATGATGTCATCAGCAAACTTGCTGTGAGCACACTCAATCCCACTGTCGACAAAATTGATTGAGATGCTGAAGAGTACCCATCCCAAGATGGACTCCTGAGGGACACCACTTGTGACCAGTCTCCAGCCGAGCATAGAGCCATTGATAATAACCTTCTGGCTATGACCATTCAACTGATTCTTTATCCATTGAATAGTCCAGCTTTCAAATACAAATCTCTCCAATTTAAACATAAGGATGTGGTGTAGGACCATGTCAAAAACCTTTCACAAATCCAAATAGACAGCATCTGTTACCTTTCCTTTGTCTAGTAAACTGTTTCTCCATAACAGAAAGCCATGTTAGATCAGGCACCATCTGTCCTTGGTGAAGATATGTTGAACAGGAGGAACACCTCCTCATCTCACATGTACACTAACATCTCTTCCAGGATGATCTGCTCCACTATCTTCATAGGTACTAACATGAGGGTCATCAGCTTGTAATTCCCTGGGTCTTCCTTTCTCCCTTTCTTCGAAGTAGGAGTGTTGTTTCCCTTTTTCCAGTCACTGGCGACCTTGATGACAGCCACAATTTTGGTAACAACATCAGCAATTCCTTCAGGACCCTGGGATGCATGCCATCCAGCCCTGTAGACTTGTACACACTCAGCCTCATGGTCTTGGGCTTACAATGGTCTCACAATGGTAGGGTTTTTGCTTCCCCAATCTTGCCTAGAATTTCAGGGATACAAAACACATGGTAAGCCATACTGACAGTGAACACTCAGGCAAAGAACTCACTAAGTACCTTTCGAGGAAATCAGTTGTCTCTTCTCATATATCAAGGGGGTACAATCTTTTTTGCATGTCTATTATGACCAATGTATCTAAAGATTTTTTTTTTGTTATTTTTCACATCCTTCACCAAGTTTAATTCCATCTACATGTTGGCTTTCCTTATCCTATCTCGGCGCATAGGGACAGCATTCCTATATTCTTTCCAGTACACCCATCCCTAATTCCACTGGCTATGTTGTCTTTTTCCCTCAGTTTGACCAGCAGGCATAAGTAAGACAAGCTAGGCATAAGAATGAGAGATTGTACACTATGAATAAATTTCACAAGCTAAAAGAAAAAACAAAAACACAAAACCAGACCAAAACAAACCAACAAAAAAAACTAAACACCCACACAACTATTTCATTAACAGAAAGGAGAGAGAAAAAAAAAAATAAGATTAAATGTCTCTCATAAAAATTTAACATCACAGTATTTACAGCAGAAAGCAAACCAAAACATTGAAAATGTTAATGGAACCATAAGTAATCACTAGAAAAACAATGACAGAGATAAGTGACACACAAAACTACAAAACCTACTATTTCTTTCATTTTTTTTCTATCATTTGCGTCCTTACAGCTAAGAACTACATGGTCTTATTCTTGCATGCATCACTATCACTTCAAGTGCTATGAACATCTGTGACAAAATATCCACTATACATTTTAGCTGAAAGAATGATCTTTTTTTCATAAATATGTTTTCTAAATAACTGTTGTTATGTGTGTGAGTGAAATTTCGAACAAATGAAGTCAGCAGGAAAAATCTAATCCAAAGTATAGAGTCCAAGACTTGCATCTTTCTTTTCATTTACTCTCTGAAACACTCTGTCAGAGTTCCAAATGGAGGATGTAATTCACTGGCACACATTAATCTGCTACATATGAGCTGAATGCTGTAAAAGCTAACAAGACATCAGTTAAAGTATTTCAGTGCTAAATTTTGATCATCACATCAGACCTCCATTTAATCACAGTCTCTTATGCCATTTGAACAGTGTCTTTACTGTTTTACTTTCTCAACTGCTTGAGTCTAAAACTTTAAGGTAAAAAGTTTGTGCATTTAAGTAAAAGATAGAATAAGGTTAATGATATCAAATTGTGTACTACATGAAATACCATAATTTTAGAGATACTTGAACTTGTTTTAATAATTAACAAGTATCTGTAATTTGCTCTTAAAGGATATATAATTTCCTATAGAAAGATATATATATTTTTTTCTTTTGGAATCAGGTTCATTTTCAATCCTGAATTGGCTTTTATTAACGCTTTCTGTATTTTTTCCATTCTCTGATTTTATAATCAACTTTTGTACAAGAGAAAGAGAAATATTATTTTTAAATGTGTGACAAAAACTAGTTCTATTAGGTGGGCACCAAACTGTTGCTTAAAATGAGCTGAAGCAAGATTTATGTATATATCATATTGAAGTTAAATTTCTGTAATTATAGTCACAGAATATTTTTTTCTTCTGTTCACTGTTAGATGGAACTACTAGTCCATTTTCACAATGATGAGGTGGTGATGAGGGCTTCATAATACATGGCATAATCTCTCACAATTGTTACAAATAGTAAAAGCACATTTAGATACATCTTGGCCATTAATAGCTTTCTTCTAGTCTATAATGGTGCCATGTAATTCAAAAATTCAGTGTGCGAAGATTGTGAATTGTAAGAAGCAGAATTTAAATACACTAAAATGGTAAGGCAGTTACTTGATGATCATGAATAGTGTTCTAAAATGAAGAAAAAAAACCCACCACCACCCTGCTTTTGATCCCCCTAGACTGCCTATTTTATTATGCCATAAGAAATTGGAGGGCTGTTGACAAACAAGTATAAATAATAATTTTGCTTTCATTTTGATAGTGAAGTGACTTCAGAGGTCAAAATAATTCTGTGTTGTTAGAATGAAATTATTCTCTTTACATTTATTTATTCAGTGGTGAAATGTCACACAAATAGATGGAAAAAAATATATAATTTTGAATAGTTTGAACTAATTAAAACGGCATACTGGATAGCAAAAGATTTAAAAGCCTCAATTATTCCTGCTGCTGAAAATAATGGTCTTAGAAGAACAGTACCTATGGTGTTCTCTACATCACAAAATCATATTAAATTGGAACATAGGTATAACTGTATGATGTTTAGTAATGATTAACAAATTTGTGTTGCTACCTCAGCCTTTAATTTAAAATACTGATAAAAGGATAGAAAAAAATTTCTGTTCATCTGTCTTCTCTTGGTAACTGATGGATATCAAGTACAAAAAAGGGATCATTATGAAATTTTATTAATTACAAAAGAGAAAAACTACTCTTGTAATCAAGATTTGAGTGATTACCCTTAGTAAGTAAATTAGTCTTAAGATAAGATCAAATGCTGTGAAAAATCTTCTGAAATACATGGTGATAACCAAAATGTAAAATTAAGTTAGAAATGCAAATTTTCTAAGCCTATTTGGATGCACCAATTGAATGTACACTTTAGTTTAATGTGGACCAAATCAGGATATTTGATATCTGCTTTTACTTAAACTGGGACATGGTTTAGTGAGTACTATTGGTGGTAGGTGCATGGTTGGACTGGATGATCTTGAAGGTCTTTTCCAACCTTGGTGATTCCGTGATTCTATGTTCATTCAAGAGCTGTGTTAATTACCACTGCACATTCAGAAGGGGCCCCAAATACAGTTTTTATATGCTGTTTAGCACCCACTTATAAACTAGATAAGTGCTAAAATAATATTTATTTTTATCTCTGTGATATGTTCATAATTTAAGAAGATGCATTTTTTTTTCCCCCTTAGGAAAGACAAAGCTTATGTGGATTGGAAATATCTTCTAAAATTATAATTGATTTTTACTGGAGATATTTATAGATTTTATTCTGAAACAGCAGGTAGATTAAAAAAAAAAAAAAAAAAAAGTTTGTAGGCTGAAGTGTTTATGGCAACCTTACAAATACATGCTGCATAATTTCTTGCTATCTAATACTGAAACAGTCTTAACACTGTCAAATTTATGTATGTGATAATAATGGAACTGTCAGTAAATTGAATGCAAGTTTCTTTTCTAGTTCTCCTCACTGAAAGAGTCAATGCTAACAGGGTCTTGTACGCTCTTCTAGATGCTAATCTAGAAAAAGTTTCTTAAAAAACCGTCTGAGATAATATTTAAAGTATCTGAATTCTGCCTCTTTCATTTAAAAAGCATTTCTCATATTCTAATATAAAGATATCTTATCGCAGAAGTTAGGAACAATTCAATGAATGAGATGTATTTTCCACTGCAATACATATGCTTGTTATTCATGTGTGGTCTCCTGACATCCCCTTCATCTGCTTTCTTATATATTAAAAAAATACAATTAAATGAATTATAAATAACTCATTGTGATGGAAATCTAATTTGAATGTGGAAGATATTTCAAGAAAGTATACAGAAGAAAAATATAGAGATGAAACTTGAGAAAGATGGTAATGTTTTCCTTTTAGTCAAATCCAAGTACAGATGTTTTCAGTTTTATTCAGAACTTGGGCACTGACTCTACTTTCTTTCTGGCTTCTTCATTCTCTTGTTTTCCAAGAAACATAATTTCGTAAACATCTAATGCAGTAGTTCAGTGTCTGCCTTCTAGGTACAGAAAATTATTGTTAGATTTAACAAAGGAAATGAAGGATCCTTTTACAATTTATGTAAATTTCATTTTAATTTTTAGACATTAATTCAATGACCAGTTGACAGAGCATGAGATAATTATTGTTCAAATTTACTGGATTAAATTAAATTTACAGTTAACAAGTATTTGGAAAAACTCCAAAGTCACCTAAGAACAAGGCTGAATAAATATTTTCAAATATTTAGCAGGCAAAGCTGGATTTTAAATGACATATAGGATTTCCATACTATTTGTCATTAACTTCTTTTATTTTAGAAGTTACATTCATACTAATAACAAATAGTAATGCATCTAATAACACATAAAGATAGAGTTGCACAATAAAATAAAATAAAAAAAAAACACAATAATTTAAAATATACAAAATTCTTGGGAGGCATTATCTTCCATAGAATTCATATATCTGTATTTCAAGCCAGTTAATCTACTGATTTGTTCATAACAGTTTTAATATGACTCAGTAGCAAGAGGGGTGGTTTTCAGTCTGGAGCATAGTGTTTTCAACGTTCTGTCAATATTTCTCTTTTCTCTCTGTTTCTGCTCTTCCCCTGACTTTAACACTCTATCCCACAGTTTGAACAGTCATGTAAGTTTCTCTTTCTGCCATGTTGAGAAGAAGTAGGTATGTCACAAGACAGCACAGAAAGAAAAGGAGGTCTACCAGCAGTAATACCAGATGATACAAGCAACATTTCCTTTCTGCTCTCCATCATACATTTTGCTTCCATACATTTGTGATATATCACCTGAATCTGCCTTGTCTTACTCAGTTTATTTTTATTCTTTCTCTTGTCCTGTAACATTCTCTTGGATGAGTGACAGTGGAAGAAACATCCTGTGGTGTATGGTAATTGGATGTCTTCCCTATATTGATAGCAGCATGCATACCTTGGATCTGTGTCTTTCAAAATCTATGCAAGTTGTCACGAAAGAAGAAATTATGTAGTCTGTGGATGTCTACTGTTTCTGTGCTTTAATTTTCATCCATGTTACAAATCTGCTAAAATCCAATTTTATTCAGTGAAGAATGAAAGTATTCCTGCGTATTGTATCTCAGAAAACTTTTTCATAAGTGCTTATAGTAATTTCAAGAAAAGCTCTGATGAGTTTATCTTTTTAACTTTTGCAGTTTTATAAGCACATGTATTTTAAGAAGCCTAAAAACACAGTCACTCAGCTTAGAACTTGAGGCCTCTGTCAAAACACAAATAGAATATCTCATAAAACTTTTTGAATCTAAAATATTTCTCAGATTTGTTAAATTATTGTTATTCTATTCTAATTCAGTTTTGTTTGGTAATGACAAGGGGGTTCAGTTTTTGAAGGGGAAAGTATTCTGAAATTCTTTTTTTATAGACTTTGCGAACAAGTAAATTGATTGGGAGAATCAAAGATTGGGGAACATTCTGTGATAGGTTGTTTGCAATTTACAATTCACATAATGTTTGGCTTATATTTCTTCAAAAATTGTTTAATAATTGAAATGTTTAGCAATCTCCTCAAAAAATGCAAACAAAAGGTAAAGCTATTCTTGCAAATTTAATGAAATATTAAAAAAAAAAATAATAATCCAAAGGTGATTTTAGAAACAGCTGCCTATTCCCTTTTTCCTTTGTACTGTGAAATCATAGATTCCTTAACGTTGGGAAAGACTGCTTAGATTATCTGGTCCAACCATAGACCCACGACTATCATACCCACTGAATCATGTCCCTAAGTACCACATCTGAAACTTCCTTAAACACCTCCAGGGATAGTGACTCCACCACTTCCCTGGGGAGACTGTACCAATGCATTGCTACTCTTTCTGAGAAGAAATTCATCCTTATATCCAACCTGAACCTCCCCTGGCGGAACTGAAGGTCATTACCTCTCATCCTATCTTTAGCTACCTGGCAGGACAGGTTAATCCCCATCTTGCTACAGCTTCCAACAGGTAGTTGTAGGGAGCAATGCAGCTTTAGAAAAATACAAAGCAGTTGTTGAGAATATTTGCAAATGGTTCTATATCTGAGAGAAAAATAGTTATTTGAACTCATGCTTTAGAGAAAATCTATATATTTAAACTACTACAAATGTAAATTCAAACAGGTAAAAAGGTAAGAATGAAAAATACAATTCAGGCAGTTCAGAATAGACTAGTGTCTTTGGGATGATTTTGAAAATTAACTTTGTGTGTGTGTGTGTGTGTGAAAATGTCCTTGTGTTACAGTGCAGCTGTAGTGTCTACCACTATATTTTGATCCATAAACAAGGACAAAGTAAATGTATCAAGGCAACTTAAACATGCATAAATAGGCCTACTGAGGTTTATAATGCAGTGTAAATCTAATCCATTAAAGAAATGATTGTTGACAAACTGGAGAAAGCGCAGGGAAGTGAAACATGTAGATTTATGATGAGGAAATGCTTACTAATCTTTTTTTTTAAATTAAGTTAGTTTATAAAGATTACTGAAAGCTTAAGACAGCTAATGTAGATATGCTTTTATGTACAGAAGGTAGCTGCTATAGACAACTTTGCTTAATAAGTTTGAGGAGAATTTAACAGTAGACACAGAATCACAGAATCATCTAGGTTGGAAAAAATTCCAAGATCATCCAGTCCACCCACACAGCCACCATGAATATTTCCCCACTTAACTATGTTCCTTAGCACAACATCTAAATGTTTATTGAACACCTCCAAGGACAGTGACTCAACCACTTCCCTGGGGGGACTGTACCAGGGGACTAGTATGTAGTCTTGTTGAACGTCTTAAAATTGGCCTCAGCCTAGCTATTTTGCCTATTGTGATCCCTCTGTAGGGCTATCCTACCCCAATGCAGATTGATACTTCCTCCCAACTTGATGTTGTCTGCAAACTTTCTGAGAGTACACTCAATTCCTTTGTCCAGTTCATCAATCAAGTTATTAAATAGGCTCCAGTACTGACCCCTGGGGAACAGCAGTCGTGACTGTTTGCCAGCTAAATTCACCTCTGTTCACTACCACTCTCTGGGCCTGCCCATCCCATCAGTTTTTTACTCAGCAAGTAGCGCACCTGTCCAAGCCTTGGGTTGCCAGTTTCTTTAGGAGAATATTGTGAGAAGCAGAGTCAAAGGCATTACTGAAGTCTATGTAGACTACGTCCACAGCCTTTTCCTCATCCATTAAGCCACCTGGTCGTAGAAGGAGGCCAAATTTGTCAAGCAGGATCTGTGTTTCATGAGCCTGTGCTGGCTTGATCTGATACCCTCTCTGTCCTATGTATGCCATTTGATTGTACTCGAGACAGTATGCTTCATGACTTCCTCAATATTGAGGTCAGGCTGACAGGCCTGTTGTTCCCCAGGTACTCCTTCCAAAACTAACTGTAAATTGGAGTCATATTAGCATGTCACTAGTCATCTCAGAGCCACCTGGTTGACCAGGACTACCAAGAAATGATGGAAGTAGGCTTGTTGTGAATCATAGAATCATAGAATTGCTCAGGATGGAAAAGACCTTCATGATCATCAAATACAACCGCAAGCCTAACCATACCATCCTAACTCAAACAACCCACTAATAAATCATGTCCCTGAACATCACAGCCAAACGGTTTTTAAACATCCAGGGATGGTAACTCAACAACTTCCCTGGGGATCCTGTTCTGCTGCTTAACAACACTTTCTGTAAATAAATTCTTCCTGATGTCCAACCTAAACTTACCCTGGCACAACTTGATGCCATTTCCCCTTGTCCTGTCATGCGTCACCAGTGAGACCAATCCAGCTCTCACTGCAATCACCTTTCAGGTATTTGCAGAGAGCAATAAAGTCTCCCCTCAGCTTCTTCCCCAGAGTAAACAGCACCAGTTCCTTCATTTGATCCTCATTGGGCATATTTTCCAAGATCTTCACAAGATTTGTTGCCCTTCTTTGGATCTGTTCCAGAACCTCAGTGTTCTTTCTGTATTGAAGTGCTCAAAACTGAACACGGTACTTGAGGTGGAGCCTCATCAGAGCTGAATACATACATAGGATTACTTTCCTAGTCATGCTTACCACACCATTCCTGATACAAGTCAGGATGCCATTGGCCTTCTTGGCCACCTGGTCACAGTGCTGGCTCATATTCAGCCAACAGTACACCAGTAATGAGGATCATATCAACCAGCTTCCTCAGTACGCTCAATTGGATCCCATCCAGCCTTATAGACCTGTGACAGCCTAACTGCACTAGCACATAGCTATCTGTTTTGTCCAAAACTGTGGAGGGTTTATTTTGCTCCACATCCAATAAAGACAGGAAATTGTCCGTGGCTCTCCTTTTGTTGTCAATGCATTTGCAAAAGCATTTTTTGTTATCTTTTTCAAATATTTATGTATGTATTTATCTAGTAAATTGTCATCATGTAAAAAAAAATTAATTTAGCACTTTAAAAATGTGCAGTATTAAAACAATTCTCTGATTAGCAGAAATTAATATTAGCTTCTGAGTCCTTGTCTTACGTCTAGATGTTAAGAGAAAGACTGCTGAATTAAAAATTGAGATCTGACTTTTAGATTGTGGTGAGAAATTAAAACCCTCATCGAACAAAACATCCCTATAAGCAGATGTATGCTTATATTGTCTAAGTAAAGATTCCTCTCTTGGTTTTAAGCTTGTGGTTTCATTGTTCTAGTAATATTTCAGTTACCTTTGAGTCTTTTCATGTAAAATTCATCATTCAACCCCTGCTACTCCTCCTTTACACATCATAAGAAAAATAAGGTTCAAGAATATTTTTTCTTTGTGTTTGTAAGGCCCTTTTACACAAATTCCCAGGGTTTTCTACCTGATGATTCTATGAAAAGCTTCTTTATATTCTTTCTGCTTCAAAACTTTTTTTTATTTTTTTTGTTCCCTTCCCTCTCTCCAATGAGGCAGCTTATCATGCCTATTAAAATATTTTTTTTATATGTACACTTTGTTTCCATGTAATTATCTTATTTTCATCCTTTTTCTCATTCCCTTCATTCCCTCTTTTCACAGCTCTAGAAATGAAAGGTAGATATAGATGTGAAGTGCTCAGTCTGGTGTCCTACAAATTGTTACAAAGGTTGTCTTCTAATCTATTGAAAATAGAGGTAACTAAGTAATCAATTATTTTCTCTTATTTAGTAACGTGCTTCTAGTGTTATTACGTTGGTGCTTATGGCAGTGCTAACTTGTGCTTATTAATAGTCCCGAAAGTATAGTAAAACGCTCTGAATGAAAACACTCGTTGTAAATGGTTTGAATGAAATTATCATTCATAAGAGATATTTGGCATAACACCATTTCATAAACCCCACATCAAAAGATAGCATAAACCTCAATTATAATGTAAAACTGTTGATTGATGATTTAAATTTGCATGTCCTTCCTTTATCTCAGATTATCGTTTTATCTTTTTTCCCACTGTTGTTAGCACTATTCTCCTTGCTTGTGAGGGAGATCATTATTTGCACAGTCTTTGGCAAAATCCTATGGAGGCATGTATTCTCTTCACCTTCAATAATTTTGGTGGACAAAAATGCTAAAAAATTCTGTTTCTGATTTTTTTGCGAGAGTTTAAAAGTTACAAAGATGTCTCTCTACGTCTGAATGCTGAACAAATATGAAGTCTAGATTCACTGTTTTTTCTCTTACTAAGCTTGGCAACAGTGGGAGCTAGAGTGTATACTAATGGTATACAAGAAAGGAATTTAACTTGACAGCTTTGTTTGAATGCTTAAATACAAATTTACTTCTCTTCCACACAGGAAAGATACTAGGACTTCCAAAGCAATTGTGTTTGCAATGCTCTATTTTGATTATCATTACATATTTAAATGCAAACAGGAAAATGATTAGCTAAAAGCTTTTCAGAAGGCTGAAGGAGAGAAAGCAGAGAAAGAGGTAACTTCATCTTCTCAGTGCTCTCCATTACCATGGCACCCACCTCACTCAGAAGCAGACCCACATGTTCCCTAGCCTTCCTTTGGCTACTGACATACTTAAAGAAGCCTTTCTTCTTGTCCTTGACCTCCACTGGTAAATTTAATTCCAAGTGAGCCAAAGCCTTCTTGCGCTGACAATGTTCCTGAATTCCTCTCAAGTGAATAAGCCTCTTTTACACATTCCATAGACTTTCTTCTTCCATGTGAATTTTTTGATGAGCTCTTTACTTATTCATGCCAGTCTCCTGCCACCTTTGCCTGATTTCTTAATGTTTGAGATGCAGTGATCTTGAGCTTAGCAGAAGTGGTGCTTGAATGTCATAGAATCATACAATGGTTTGAGTTTGAATGGGACTTTTAAGATTGCCTAGTTCCAACCCCCGTGCTATAGTCAGGGAAACCTCCCTTTAGAACCAGATAGTCAAAGCCCCATCCAGCTTGGCCTTGAATGCTTCCAGGGAGGGGCATCCACAACCTCTCTAGGCAACATGTTCCAGTGTCTCACCATCCTCACAGTAAAGAGTTTCTTTGTGTTATCTAGCCTAAATCCATGTTCTTCCAGTTTAAAGCCATTTCCCCTCATCCTGTCACTACCTGCCCTTCTAAAAAGTACCTTCCCATCTTTCCTGCAAGCTTCCCTTCAAGTCCTGAAAGGCCGTTATGAAGTCCTCCCTGAAGCCTTATCTTTTGCAAGCTGAAGAGCCCCAGCTCTCTCAGCCTGTCCCCAGAGGGGAGGTGCTCCAGCCCTCTGATCATATCCTGTGGATCTATTCCAACAGCTCAATATCCTTCTTGTGTTGGGTACCCCAAAACTGGACACAATACTCCAGATGAAGTAGAGGGGCAGAGTCATGCCCCTTGACCTGCTGGTCATCTTTCTCTTGATGCAACCTGGGATGCAGTTGGTCTTCTGGGATGCAAGTGCACATTTCTGGCTCACACTGAATCTTTCTTCAGTTGACACTGAAGAATATATACTTTTTCAAATATATACTTTTTTTATATACTTTTTCAAATACTTTTCCTCATACCTGCTCAACCAACTCACTTGGGTCCCCTTACCTTCCAATGCTCTAACCCATAGGATACCTCCAATTTGGTCCTTGAAGGATTCAATGTTGGTTTTCCTCATGATTGCAGTTCTACTTGTTGCCCTTTCTTCTACACGATAATTCTAACTTTACTACCTAACTTAATTACCTCATGGTCATTTAATCCACAGCTGCTCCCAGTCTTCACAACAAGTCCTTCCTTGTTTGTAAAAATAATATGCAGCAGCATATCTCTCTTTGATTCCTCTACATCAGAAAATTATCTTCCATGCAGTACAGGAACCTCCTGAAGTATGTGTGTCTGGCAGGGTTGCTTTTCTATTAAGTATCAGGGTGGTGGAAGTCCCTCATGAGAACCAGGGCCTATGATCATGAGGCTACTTTCAGCAGTCTGTAGAAGGCCTCATCAATTTCCTCCTCCTGATCAGACTGTCTTCAGTAAACACACGATAGTGCCACCCATATTAACCTGCTCCTTGGTTTTCATCCAGAAGCTCCTCACTTTTGTGGAGTTTGTCATTCATCTCTAGGTAGACCTCAAACATTCCAGTTGTTCTTTTACATTAAAAGCAATTCCACTGACTTCCTTTGCTGGCCTATCTTTCCTATTGTTTGCTGGGATATTCTAAGTACATCTTAACAGGGGCAGTGAGGGCAAATAGTTTTATCTTGTGAAGGATTCATATGAAAATGCATAGTCAGAACTGCAGAGCAGCTGCAATTTTCTTTCATCCTATAAAGACGTAATGCACACGAGAAAATTACAGTAGCTACAGCAGATTGTATAATACTATTATTACTATTACAAGATTTCATGTGAATAATGGAACTTCTCATCCAGAAATCTTTTTTAGAATTAATTAAATATCAATCAAATTCTTCATTTTTAATGCTAAGTTAGGACCTGGGAAGAAACTTCAGGACAATTTTTGCATCGTTTGTTCAATTTATTGTTACAAGCGTAAAAGAAATTAAAAGAAAAACAAGTTCTTTAATTACTAGAAAAATCCCTCAATACAGATTGGTTCACTATACTTTCATTTGCGGCTGAAGAACAGTACTTGTCCATTCCTGGCAAAGTTTCATTTTGTTTAAATAATTAAATATCAGTTGAAGTACAGCTTGGACAGAATTAGTTTATCTTTCAAGATTTTTTTAAAAGAGTTGCATTATTTTTCAAATGTCCTTTTTTTTTTTTTTCAGATTTGATTAAGAAAAATGAAATATTTTGAGGATATACTATCAAATCTATTATTTATAAATGGTTTTTAAAAGCAAGCTACTTATGAAGGGCTTAGGAACATCTGGCTTTCTTGGACTGAAGAAAACAAAATATTTGCAGTTTCTATGATCTAGATGTGTTGATATATTTTTCTGATGCATTCCAGAGTCAGTTAGAGGTTGCATCTGTACATCTACGCAGATGAGGTAGTTAAGTATTCAATTAAAAAAAAAACCAAAGGTAAATGGTAAGCTAACTGCCTGTTTCTTATTGGAATGCATCAACTGACAATTTAACTGACTTAGAGACATGTTAATATATTTTGAGAACTGTTAACTGTTTCCCTCTGTATATGAGCATTTTTCTTCCTCTTTATTTTTCTGCCACTAAGATATTTATTTACAGGTGCACGTATGAGATTTCTAAGCAAAAGGTATGTGGTATGATTACCACTGTTTTATACATCTCTCTGTTATCTGGACATGTTGAGAGTCCAAGGTTAGAACAGGTTTAACAAAAGACCCTTTTGCAGAATGAGGACTAGGGCTTATCTGGTAAGTATCTGTTCCTTATGAAATCTGAGGAGGAAAGTAGTTACAGGAGAGACAATGATAACTTATTTTCTCATTTTCATAATGTCAACAGAAAGCTATATTTTGCATTTGTTTCCAATGAACATTCTATAAGATAGTGTTGAGTGTGGTCAGGTAATCAAGTTGTCAAGCCTTGAAGATATGGATTAGAAGAGGCTAGTGAGCCTTGAACTTCAGTAGGAGATATTAGAGTGTTAGGCAGTAGAACTTCAGTGACGAGATAGGAGATGGAGATAATCAGATTTTCCACATCTTTCCATACTGGAAGCCATAGGTGAGTCACAGAGCTGAGACACAATATGTCTGGGCCCTTAGTTTCTGTACTGCTAACATTATCAGTGCCTTAAAAATAATCAGTGTGTGGCATGTTGGAAAAACTCAGTGGAAATACTGAATTGTAAGTATGTTGTAGTAGCTAGTCTACCAAAAGGGCACAAAGATAATACTTCTTCCAGATCATGATGACAATGTATGTATTTTGAGCTAAGTTACAAATGCACGCATACCACAAAACAGTTGTCAGGTGAAAAGAAATATGAAGCTTTGTTATTTGTTTATGAAACTGACAATGGGTACATATATAAATAAAACATTTTTAATTGTCTTGTGGAGGATGGATGGGAAGGGGGAAAGAAAGGGAGAGGGAGTGAGAAAATCCTAACCAGAACAATCTTGCTTTAAGTATCGAGACATTTTATCAGTAAGATGTTCTTTGCCTATACATATGTGAATAAAATTGAGATAAACATTTGAAAATATATGTTTCTGTTAGATAAGGTGCTTTTTGAACTTTTATTTCTTTAAGTAGGTGTATTTTTCTTTATAATAGCTTGACTTTTATGAGCTGCTTTATTATGAAGATCTGTACTGAAGTTCTTGATGACTGGGCATGGGCAGGGATTGTGGGAAAAATGTGAGCACACTTGCGTTTCACCTGTGTGTAGACTATGTAGATTTGAATGTAATGGTGGAGAAGTTTTTTTTGAATCATAGAATGACAGAATGACTTGGGTTGGAAGAGACCCTAAGGATCATTAAGTTCCAACCTCCCTATTTATCCTTACCAGTGATCCAATTGCAAATTTATTTCCTTTTTTTTTTTTTTTTTTTTTCATTATTTTAACTTTAAAATACATAATCTGACTAAGACATAAGGAAATAAAGTACCATTTCACTTTTTAATTTATGGCTTTTATATCCAGAGTTCTCGCAGTCCACTTAGTCATGCATGACACTGGGAAAGTTTAATTAGAAAATTAAGATAGAGATTGTTTTTATTATCATAAAGTACCATTTTTAGCTGCATGAATA
This sequence comes from Tympanuchus pallidicinctus, assembly GCF_026119805.1. NCBI lineage: Eukaryota > Metazoa > Chordata > Aves > Galliformes > Phasianidae > Tympanuchus > Tympanuchus pallidicinctus. The sequence continues at coordinate 45,299,233 of NW_026294758.1, forward strand.
ACCTGACATCAATGACCACTGCAGGTTCAACAGTGTAATTATACTTAATAGATATCTTCTGAAGAATGGCATATAGAGCGCATAAATTTTTGTGACATTGTTGCATATTTGCATGTAAGAATAAGACTTTGCTAGGATTTGTACTGTGTTATTAAACTCTATATAAATCATAATTACAGTTCTACCTCTTGAATTTTGAGCAGTCTGTGATATTCTTATCAGAACCACAGCTAAATCATACCAACTGTAGACAGTGATTAATATATTGAAGTGAAGGAACAGCATGCATGAAAAAAGAACACAGAAAGGACAAAGGCAAACACAATGATGATTGTAATGAGGCTGAACTCCCATGGGGAATAGCATCTAAAGAACTCTTCATTAAAACCATAACATTCAGTATGAATGTTACTGATCATATTGTTATTGGGGTTTTTTGTTGTTGCTTTTTTTGTTATTAATTCTAATAGGGTGTTAAATTCCTTTCATTCTTACTGGATTCTGAATGTTGAATTAAAATGCAAATCAACTAAGTGTTCTATACAGAAAAATATATATATATATTACTGTTAACAGTAAGTCAGTTTGAGTTACCACATTCACAACAATTTTTGTATTCTGTGTAAGGTAATGACAGTTTGTGATTTAAGAGTTGAAGTTACACCTCTTGAGATATACAGAGGGCACATATAGTAATCAGTAATGGCTGAATGTTTCTGTTTAAACAATAGCACTTAATCTGCCTTTATTTTGTGGAAATTTATTACAAATTACTGCATTTTCTACCCATTGGTAAAAATAAATACATAGATTATGATAGTAATTGATAGAATCAGGACAGTTTACAGTAAGAGAGTTGTGAAGATACTCACTGCATATAAATATTTCACCAAAATTCAGGGAGCCATTATGTTTTTCCTTAACCACAATTAATTGAAGTGGAACTGGAGAAACCTAAAAGTATATTTAGCACACATAGTGATTTATTTTTTACAAAGCTAAATCAAGCTTGAGGTTTTTACTAAATTATAGCATAAATCAGATTCGTGTGGTTGTGAAAACATTCACTGTTGAACACTGCTGGAATTTTCAGGCATTATATCTGAATTTTCATGTGAGAGAGAGTAATGCATGCCATAAATTGTGAACAGTCTGTAGTTGAAGAATGCACATTCCTTCGTATGTTGTTTGGCTAAAGATTTGATAATGCATTCATGTACAATTTTGTTGTCATAGTATCTAAATCAAATCTTATCTTCTGAAAGATAATTGCTTTTATTTTCAATTCAACTTACATGAGCTTATGTCAATCTTCATAACATTATTTTTAGTTAAGATCATTACATTTTGTTTCTGAAGTTTACTAGCATTGAAAATATTTATGTTTGTGTTTTTTATAGTATCATGACCAGTACTACTATGATAAAACTATGGTTAGTCATTCCTCTTAGTGAAATGTGATATATCTAATAAATTATTTAACTGCCTCACAAATATGTTCTGAAAAAAATTGTTTCTCGTTGTACCTGTGATTGGACACATTATAAATGGTCAACTAAGATATTTGATTTCTTCACATAAATAAATTGTATTAAGGAGCATACTAACATAATCCACAGATTTTATAGAGATAACTGTAGGTAGCTATGAGTCATTTGTAATGTTTATTTTCTGCTCATGTGGTTATGTTTGAGTTTGTCATGTAGAGCAAAGATATTTTCTAACTCTAATCCAGCTTAATGTATCTTAGAAAAGTTATTATTTTTACTTTATAGTGCACATATATATGCACGGAGGTGACTGTAGATACATAAATTTAAAAAGTTGATTATAATTCACTGTCAGAATTGTTTTATCTATGTTATTTTTCCATCAGATATTAACAATTCTCAGGTGTGAAGAAATATACACAATATTGAAAAATTGGAAAAACTGTAATTGCCTTTTATCTATTTCTTCTAGGCAGTTACCTAAATTTAGTGAGTTTTATTTTGGTTTAGGACAATGATAGTGTTAATATTTGAGGTGCCAGTAGAAGCTGAGAAAAAAGAAATAAAAGCATTACATTCCCGAATAATAGAAATATTCCACAATTTAAAATTTGGATTGTAATACATCTAAGCTACAGAAATAAAATAGGAAATTGCATGGTGTTTTTTATTTTGAACAGGTTTTTGTTGTTTTTTTTTCCTTCTTTAAGCTGGTAATGTTTTCTTTAAATGCGCAATAGAGTGGCCCAAGGGAAGCAAGACTTTCATATGTTTTAATAAGATAAGAGCTATCATAAAACAGCTATTCACATATTCTAAATCTGATTGAATGTTAAGAAATATTGTCATTAAATCATGGATAGCGCTTAGCATATAGTTTTCTTGTAGGCTTGGTTTCACAAGTATAGGAGTGAAATAGCATTTGCCTTAAACAGTAGTTGTAGATCTGCATTTTTTAATAACTTCTGTGTAGTATTTTATCACTCTTTTGAAACGCACAGATCTAATGTTGAAACACACATCCGACTCTCATTCTTCTGTGAAGTAGTGAGCTCAATGTATGTCTGAGTGAATGCAGATGTTCAACACAGTGCATAAAGTCAAAGCATAAATTCTTGTCTCAAGTGTTACGTTTATTTGGTAATTTTTAATGCACAGGATGATTTTGTGCAGAATTGAGGTAGCTAGATAACATATATATTATTTAATCATTAATTCTTTAGACTGGACTGCAGTGGGGTTACCAGCATAAAATAACATCACATACAGAGATCCTGATTGTAATTAATGGGCCCATGTGAAAAAAAGGCATTGATTTGACTGTAGTAGAAATCTATTCAGAATGTACAAAGAAGCATTTTTGCATTGCTAGCATTTTATCTTTCAAAAATAATTATTTAGCGTGATCCTTAATTAAAGATAGTAGTTGCTTAAAAATACAATAAATATTTTTCTTTGAGTCATATAACTAACTTGTCACTGTGTGTATCTGTTTCTGGTTGTCTTAGGTGGAAAACTTGTGGATTATGTGCATTTGAGCAGTGTTTCAGTAGGGTTTTCCTGCTGAAATACAACTGCACTGGTATTGTCAAAAAAGAGAATACATATCAAATAGGGTTAGAGGCTTATAATTTTTTGTGTTTGATTTTAAAGGGAATAGGATCTGTCTCTTTTCTTGATGGCAAAAGATTCAGAAAACAAAAAATACTGTATATTTCTCTTGGGCCATTTTAGAAGTTGTTAGGTTCAAATATGTATTATCACCTTCTTACAATTTTTAAAAATTGATGTGCTAAAATAAAATTTTAAAAAACCTGATGTATACAAAGCTTTCTGTACCATTTTTTTTGATGTTATTTAGAAATTGCTTTGTTATAGTTCCTAAAACAAACAAACAAACAAAAAAAACCCCTTTTTTAATTAACAGACTTTTAACAGGAAGAATCTACAAACTTGTAAGTTTGTTGTTCGTTTGCTACTGGTGAATATTTCTAATATATTAATCTTTGCATCACAAATTCAAGCAGTGTAAACTGTATTCTGTTAATTTCTATGGTAGTCATGGAAATTTAATTTGCATTTTTAATTAAAATAACTAGAAGCTCTTTCCATTTGAATAAACTCTGAAATAATAAGTATGTAAGCAAGCTAATAAATATTTTCTTCCTGTGACCAACCCCGAAAACTGCACCTGGGCAACAATAGGAGTTGATTTTTCTTTTAATTTGGTTTACATGGTTACTAAATACGGGTTTTTAAATATATTTTAAATGCATTTTTATAGTCTTTGATAAAATCAGTCTTGTATAGGTTATACATTTCTGATAGAATCTCCAAAAGAACATCATAACCAATGTTAGATTATAGAATTGAACAAAATCCTCAGGAACAAGTTATACAGAGGAAAAAAATATATATAACAAATATCTCTGAAATTTTAGATTTTTGTAGTTCAACTTCTTAAACCATTCTGAAGAACACGTGTTATGTTATTTGATTTTTTTTTTTTGAATTTATGTTCAATTCAGATTAGATTTTTTTTTTTTTTTTCTGTAATTGTTGCTTCTCTGACAAATGAAAAGTTTAATGAAAATTCAATTATATAAAGTACTTCAGCCTCATGCGGCTTAATTATAGTGTCCATATTCTAGTAAAATTATTTTCAAGCCTCACTGAGAAGACCTCATTAAAATTAGGAAGCTATCAAGTAACTTCATTACAGAAAAGTTACTTTAAAGATTTTTATGTTTAATTTGCTAGCTGTATGAAATTAAGAAAACAGACAAACAAAAACCTGAAAGAAGATGAAGACACGGTAAAGATTCTGTCCTTCAGAAACTACAGTTGAGATGTGATTTTGCTAAAAGCAATTTAAATACCAGCTAGAAATCAAAGCTAGAAACATTGTTTTGTGTATGGAAGCCTTGTTTGTTTTTTTGGTTGGTTTTGGCTACTATAAATGCACACCAGCTTGTTAGAAGGAGGCTTTATTTAAATAGTGCTTGATTTTCCAATACTTATGATTGTTACTATTAATTCCTGAATAACTGAATTGATATGAGATCATTTGTAGTGTCTGTAGCAAATTGCACTTAATAAAACTTACAGTAGCTTTAGCTCTTCGGAAACAAATTCCTTCCTTGTGGAAAAAAAAAGTGATATTTATGTCTGTAAAGTTTATGACTGTAAAGGTTACTTTGTGAATGGGCTGCTCTGTCATCAGATGAGAAATATATAGACTACAAAGTGCTGTTTTGTGTTACCTCCTATGCTTCATTTATTGAGTAAATATTTGTAGAATTAGTAGAAATGTGGTTTCTAATTGACTGTACTCTCACTTAAAAGCATAAATGTTTAATGCATTTAATGGAGAGTATAATAAACTTAACCACTGCATCAGTTTTACGCTGAATTGGTGATCAACAGAAATAAGGCTTTCTTTCTAACTTCTTCTTACACGCCTGAAGGCTGTGCTGCCATTCAGTGAGACCTGGACAGGGTGGAGAGCTGGGCAGTAAGAAACTGGATGAGGTTCAACAAAAGCAAATGTAGAGTGTTACACCTAGGGAGGAATAATTGCATGCACCAGTACAGGCTGGGGGATGAGCTGCTGGAGAGGAGCTCTGCAGAGAGGGACCTGGGTGTCCTGGTGGACGACAGGTTGGCCATGAGCCAGCAGTGTGCCCTCGTGGCCAAGAAGGCCAATGGCATCCTGGGGTGCATTAAAAAGAGCATGGCCAGCAGGTCGAGGGAGGTGATCCTCCCCCTCTACTCTGCACTGGTAAGGCCTCATCTGGAGTATTGTGTCCAGTTCTGGGCTCCCCAGTACAAAAAAGACAGGGATCTCTTGGAAAGAGTCCAGCGGAGGGCCACAAAAATGGTGAAGGGCCTGAAGCATCTCCCCTATGAAGAAAGGCTGAGTGAACTGGATCTATTTAGCCTTGAGAAAAGACGACTAAGAGGGGATCTAATCCAGGTTTATAAATATCTGAGGTGTGAGGGCCATAATGGTGAGTCCAGTCTCCTTTCAGTGGTATATGGAGACAGGACAAGGGGAAACGGACATAAGCTGCAGCATAGGAAGTTCCACACAAATGTGTGCAAGAACTTCTTTACGGTGAGGGTGAAGGAGCACTGGAACAGGCTGCCCAGGGGGGTTGTAGAGTCTCCTTCTCTGGAGATGTTCAAGTCTTGCCTGGATGCCTACCTGTGCGACCTGGTGTAGGGAACCTGCTTTGGCATGGGGGTTGGTCTTGATGATCTCTAGAGGTTCCTTCCAACCCCTACAATTCTATGATTCTGTGATTATGTGATTCTGTGATTCTAAGATAACAAAACAGTGTGCTGCAAAATGTAGTGCTGCTTTTCAATGAGAAAGTATCTGTCTGAAACTAACTGTGAATATTTAAGTCTGGGCAAAACAGATATTCACCCTTTACTTAAAATTATTTACAGCTATTCAAGACTTCTCATCCTACCTTATCTATTTTACAGCTCGTAGGCTGTACTTTTGTTCTTGTTGGAGATGAACAGGAAAATAATGAATGCTGTACAGCAAGGAAAGGCATACGGGCTTTTGGCCATACAGCACTTAGAGCTTAAAATATATAACTCAGCATAGTATCTTATTTTTCACATAAGAGATTGAACTATTTAACCCAATCTGACTTCAAAAAATAAAGCAAACAAGCTTTTGTTGTCTGTGAAAATGTGTAGTGGAAAAGTGTTTGTTTTTGTTTTCTGTCATTTTCTAATATACAGCAGTAAACTAGATGAGCTGTTGAATACTCGCCATTAAACATCATCCTTCTGTTGTATTAATATTAATGAGTTAGCTTGTCACCTGTAACTTCATCTGATATATTCTCACCACTAAAGCTTAAAGTTAGTGGAATATGAGAAGATAAGAATGCAACAATAGACACTTATAATATGTGGTGGAGACAGTTTGTCTCGCTTTGCTGGCTAGTCACATAACTTATGTCTCTGTTGCTGACAGTGTCACAGATACAAAGGATACTAGAAATTTTCATAGATAAGTAATTCAAGGAAGCAATTTTTCACATATTACAATATGAGATGAAAATTGCTAAGAATTGAATTAATTTGAAGATTAATTATTTATCATAACATTCCAAAATAATGAAAACAGCTTTTAATTATATTTTCATGTTGAAAAAAGAAAAAAATAAAGTGATCTCCAATTTGGGAAATGTAGAATGGCTAGTTAATGACTGGAGTGATAAGGAAGTTATAATAGAATTATTTTGTGTAGAGACAGGGCAGCATGAAACAAAAGAGTAATTGATGTTGTGTAGAAAAATATGTGCAACAGAGAAGGGATTAGTAAGGAGTGAGAAAGAAGGTAAACCAGGAATAGAAGCTAAAGTTGGACCTTGATCATGAATAAGTGCTGAAGGGAAGAGTTTGATTAGGCATTGTAGATGGGATTGTGTACAGGACTGGTAAAGGAACATAGCACTTGTGTAGGTGGTAAGCAAAGAGCAGGATCTGATGGAGATGGATAGAAAAGAAATATAAAAACTTTGTTCTGCATAACCTGAAAATAAAATCAAGTTTCTTAGTGTCAAGGATTCCTTTGCTTTATAAAAAATAACTTCTAAATGCAGTAGCAAAATGGTTGGCGAGACAGGCATACTCACTTAATTGCCTACAAATTATGCTCCTGCTGCTTCTGCACATCAGCAGAAATGTGCTAATGACTTGGAATGAGTAAAAATATGTATTACATTGTAGGATTTATTTTTCTAACAGGAAAAATAACAATAATAACAGAACTAGGAAATGCTAGAATCAAAGGTATTATTGTAAATTTGTAATTTGCTTATCTACATTCTTGATAATATAATAACACCAATTATTTTTTTTCTCCCGATTCTCTGCCTTTTATAGACCAGACATTTTTCAATCATCCCTTTGTACCTTCCATTCTTTCTGGAAGTCATTCAGTGAATGGATCAGGGACTTGAAGAAAATAAAAGCTTAAGGAAGCCTTTGAAAAGAATGTGGAAAATAGGGACGGTGACTAGGGTATTAAGCAGAGTATAAAAAGCGATCGCTGATTGAGTTATGTATTTATCACATCTGGGAGTCTTTTGAAAATGTGCAGAATCATCAAGAACAGTGTTAATTTTGCCACTAAAATAGAACTGCAGTTTAAATAAATATTTAACAGCAGACTTGATATGTTATAGGCCCTTCAGGGATGAAGATCAATGATAGTTATTCATAAACACAAGAATAACCACTTATGAGATCCTTCAGATGTTAAAATTTGAGGTTAAAAAATGAACTTCTGAAGAGTTGAATTCTGCAGTGTGCCTAGATGCAATACTGACCTGACAGGTATAGAAAATGTAGATTCCATTTATAAACCTGCTGCCTTTGATATCAGTAACATTTATCATTACGCACTTCAGCTTTCTTGTATACCTTTAATGCTTCTAGAATGTAAATGTTTATGATATACTACAAAATACTGAAGTAATTTTGTATAAAAGGGACAGGCTGAGAAAGTTGGGGCTCTTCATCTTGCAGAAGATAAGACTTTGTGAAGGACCTTCCAGTACCCGAAGGGGGGCCTCCAGGAAAGATAGGAAGGGACTTTTTAGAAGGGCAGGTAGTGGCAGGATGAGGGGAAATGGCTTTAAACTGGAAGAACATAGAGTTAGACTAGATATCACAAAGAAAATCTTTACTGTGAGGATGGTGAGACACTGGAACATGTTGCCTAGAGAGGTTGTGGATGCCCCCTCCCTGGAAGCATTCAAGGCCAGGCTGGATGGGGCTTTGACCATCCGGTTCTAAAGGGAGGTTTCCCTGCCTATAGCAGGGAGATTGAAATTAGATGATCTTAAAACTCCTTTACAAATCAAACCATTCTATGATTCTGTTCTAACAGATTGACCATTTTGGATGTTTTATGAATTGGCTTAGATGTCATTTCCTGAACTCAAACAAGATGCTAAATCCCTTTCACAAGGAGTGGGTACAGTGGTAGATAAAAGAGTAGTTGTAATTAAAACCTCAAATTAAAATCACTTATGTATTTTATGTTCTCACTGATTTACTGATCTGGAATGAACTTTATGTATTTATTTACTTAATTTAGAGCACTGGTTACCTCTCAGTATTATTTCCTTCATTGTAACACCTGTAAGTCAGCTCTTCCTTCACAAGATTTAGTGTTGAAGATTCTCATATGATGTCTCTCTTGACTCCAGACTTGGAGCACAGCTAGTGATTTCTGTGATTTCTTAGGCTTCTTCACTCTGGATGCTCTTTTTCAAGGATACATAAATCGTTGTTGCATGCTGTTTGAAATGAAGAAAATTAGTTTTCCACACTTATCCATACAGATGCTTTGTAACCTTCCATTCAGTTCTCCTTAGCTTTCTTAAAATTTCAGCAAAAGTCAGAGTATTGTTAAGCTTGATTTTAATGCCATTCATGCTGACTGAAACTCATTGCTATTTTCCAGTTCTCACATCAGTATCACTTATTCAGCTGTTTTACTATGAACATAGTAAGAGGAAAGATTAAGGCAGTAAACATTCTTGGAGGAAAATTATTTTCTGCTTTCATTGGATATATCAAAATTGGAATCTGTTTAAGTTAGGCACTAAGTGTTCCAGAAATACTGAATAATTCTAATAAATATGTGAAAATTGCAAAAAGTGATCTCCTAAAAAGAAACAGTGAATGAACAATGAAATTTTCTGCAGCATTTCCTTCTTACCTTTCTGTTATGAGATAAAAACCATAATCATTATTTTCTACTTCATTACCATATTTTTTGGGGGGTAGTTTTTTGGGCTAGTAAGTGAGGACAAAAGAGATATTCCTACCACAGTAATTTTTATTTCAAATGTATGAGAGTATGTAATAGTAGATCTTCAAATACGTCTGCTTTGGAGAAGTATCTAACTCTATGTTTTTATTTGTGTTGAATTTGAGATTTACTGCAGTCGCAAAGTCTTTCAGAAGAATAATTTTAGCCAACTATAGATTTTTCTTAGGTTCCCCTGCAGGGACACAGTGGAGAGAGTTCTACATTTGATGAAATAGCTTGATTATTTCTAGAAGAATATCATCTCAATATCAGATCTATTTAATTTCAGCAAATGCATAACCATTTATATTAAGCAGTTCCAGAATCATGATGTTGTTAAATAGCAGTGAAAAATCTATCTGAGTGTAAGGATGGAATTCAGCCCTCAGAACCGAAAAAGTAACATAGTTTAAGGCAGTGCTGTAAAATGTTCTAAAATTTTAGAGTTTACAGGTCTTCTAGTAGATTGGAGGACTGAAGTAATATGCTGTAGTCTGAGAAATATTACTTACCTAAAAGGGTAATTTGTTTTCATTTGGTGGCTGGGATTCTATGACAGAAGGACAATAAGAGCGACTCATGAACAGAAAAGGTGTTAATTCTAATGTACTTGTGGTCCTTATTCCCTATATGCTCCTTTAGTGCATCTGAATACTACAGGGTTACAAGTGTTCTCCTAGAACCTTGTTTCCTGACTGCAGTGATGCTTTTAAGTTTTTATTTTTTTTTAATTTTTTTTGAGTTTGAGCATTCGTTTACTCTAATTATCTAAAAATAACAAACATTTCATCAGCTACTTGAGTTAATAATTGGACCCTTTCTGGTGCTTGCAACCTCTTTTATGTACACACATGAATGTAAGGCTTTTGAGACATCTTAGTCATCTTCCATTTTTAATTTTCTATGATCAAAAACATACCTTGTGAATGTTCTCTTTCATAACAGTATACAAAAAACATTGTATGGAAATTGATTATGTGGACATAAGGAATTTTCAGCATGAGCTAAAATGAAATTAAATGTGAGTAATTAATGGTGATTTAGTAACATACATAACGGTCAGCAGAACTAAATACATTCATGAAAGCCTTGAAAATTTACCATTCTCATACTTGTGGTACCTATGTGTTTTTAAGATGAAAATATTTATATCTAAGTTTATATTATGTTTTATCTTTTGTACTAAGTAATATGAAAATAGAAGACTCCAAACAACTTTACTTTGAATTAAACCTTGTTTTTTTTTAAAAAAATATTATTATTTATTACTATTTTACTTACGTATAATTAATTATTTTAAATGCTAACAGCTTTAAATGCGTTAGTATGCATTCTTGAGCTAAAAGAGATTTAGAAAGTAATCCTTCATATATGTACTTAATACACTGTATTTTAAGGGAGCGCTTTGAAGTGATATATAATATATATATATTTTACTGTAATAAATACTGTCAAACTAATAAGCATAATCTCATCATGTAATTAAGTTTCACAAATATAATAACAAGCCTACTGAGAGGCAGTGACAAAATTGCATTAACTTATTTGTTTGAACCTAGTAACCTAAAAGAAAAAAAAACTGTTAAAAAAATCTTTGTACAATGTTTTATCTTCATTGTTGCTTAGACTTTAAGCAGCCTTATTTCAATTGATTTTTTTTATTATTATTATTTCTGGCAGAATTGCTGTGAAGAAAATCCAAGTTTTCAATTATAAAGAAATTGATAATATGGGTGAAAAAACATGAAAATTAATTTCCACTACTAAAATAGCCTGGACATCTATGAGTATTTGGAAGTAGAAAGATAAGGTAAAGTGGTAAAAAGTATAATGTTCTATAGAAGTGGAGGTTTCCTATATAACACATGAACATGTATTTGATATGATTTCACAGGGAATATTTTCACTATAGACAGTGAAACTTTCCACTTTGGTGTAAATGTTTTATACTGTAGGACCAGACTTACATTTATAAAAACAGAATGATACGTTTCCTTTCATTTCTGAAAAAGAGCTCTTCCCTCTCTCCTGTGTTTTGCCATCCAAGAATGTTGAACACACACACACAAAATGCTGATGTGAAATTTTTACTTCGGACAATTATTTCATTGCATATATTTAGAAATTAATTACAAAGAGTGATTAAGAATGATTAAATTATTAATAAAATTAAGTAATAAAATTTGGGGAAATGATACATATCTTTACTTGTTGAAATGCGTGAACCTCTGGAGTAAAATAAACATTTATTGATAGCTGTTGAGCAAGAGCAGTACCTAGGCTTGAATTTTTGGAAATCAATTATTTTAAATTCTACCAAAGCGAATTTTACAACAAACTAGTTTTTAAAGCTTTTTTATGTGAAAGCCTTTATTTAACCACAAAATATAGCAATTCATGTGAAATATAGGTCTGTTTCCATCTAAGGGAAATCTAGGCAAAACTGTGTCAGAACTCCTACTCCTTAACCACCTTCTGTGTAGTGTAGTGTACCTATCACCCAGACTCACCGCCTGTTGGATTCTGGTTTTTTTCCTCTCTCTCTCTCTCTGTCTCTTTTTTTGTTTTGTTTTGTTTTGTTTTGTTTGGTAATGGTATGTAGTAAGACTTGATTACAGCTAGATCTTATGGTAACGTTGCTGTAGTAAAGGTATGAAAGGTAGCAGATTATAGCTATTCATTCAACTTCCCTGTAATCAGGACTAATTTTCCATACTAGCGCATAATGCAGTAACTTGCAAACTTCTGTTATCAGTGCAAGTGATATTATTAATACTTACTTCAGCGCTGTAAATGTATGCAGCTCAAAGCTCAAACTGAATCTGAAAATAATAGGCAAAGTCTTCAATTTCTCTGAATTTTAATATTGTCATTGAAATTGCTGAATATTGTCACTGAAATTGCTGATGTGCTTAAAAGTGAAGAAACCAGAAAGCTTATTTAAGGAAACACCTCCAAGAGAGTGCAAATATTTTAATAATTATAGATATATTAAATGTATAAAACTTCTGTATGACATGTAGCATCAGCTAATGATACCAATGATTTTCAAAGAGAAGAGAATAAAATTGATTTCAATAAAATTGATTTTCAAAGATTTGAAAATCTCAGTATCCAGAGTATCCAGAGATTACCTAATACAAAAAAAATCAGAAATGTATTTGCATCTCTAGTCAAATTTTTAGCAATACTGCAGTTCAAATAGATGTATCTTTCAACATGTCTGCTAGCAAAAGCAATATAGATGTAAATATATGATTATGTTTATTATAACATATCTTATTCAGCCTTCAGTTTGTGAACGTATTTATGGAAACTTAGAAAGCTTTATACGTTCTGAAAAAGCAGTGAGAGTACAGAGACTGGAGTCATTTACTAGAAATTCTAGTAAGAAGGGTTAATGCTGGCTGCATTTAGGAATGCCATTGACTTCAGAGTAACTAGGATTTCATCTGTTGAGATCTACAGCAAAATTCTTCTCTTTGACGAGGGCTCACTGTGTTGTAAGAAGCTAACAGTTTCAGTTTTAGAAATGCAGTTAAGAATAAAAAGACTAATCCATACGAGGTGCAGTCATCTGCTTGAAATTCCAGAGCTGCATTTCTTCCACTAATCTGAGAATTTTTATATCAATATATTTTTGCATAATTTGGGAAAGGGAAAGTGGCTCTTAGAAGTATCTACGCACTAGAAATAACTTCATGAGTTTATTATCTGTTCTTCATTGTTCATTCACATGAAACTGTGCACACTTCCACAACTTTCATTGCTTTTTCATTTCACTTAGAAAAGAGGTTAATTTAGACAGTCCTGTAAGGTCACAGTAAAAGAATATGTGAGAAAAACCATTAATGTTTTCAAATAACAGTCATTCAGACAATAGGCATTGGCTCCTCAGTGTGAAATCCAATATTTGTTTTACTCGTAATGTTTGACAATTAAAATACTTGGTCATAGCCATCCCACTTTTTAACAATGCAATGCCTTCATCATTGAACTGCTTTGGTGCAGAGGAATCACTTGTAAGCTAGACAAGAAAGAAATTGAGTTATTGGTTGAAACATCACTGGAACATGATCAGAAAGCTTAAGAAATAAGCTTCCATCAGAAAGTACTTACATTCTCAGATTTAGGAGAACAGAGCAGTCTCAAGATAAGGATCAGATAAAAAATTCAGTTCCACATGGTATAAAGAAAAAATATGCTGATGGATTGTGAAATAAATTTGACATTCAGGGCATACAGGAGATTTGAACTTAGAGATTACCAACATGGAAAGATTTGTGTATATATGCAAAAGTTCATTTTGACAGTGGCAAGGTAAAAAATATAATCTGTAATGGATTCCAGAACCAGAGGAGTTCAGTAAATGTAACTCTGTATAGAACAGAATGATTTTTTTTTTTTTGCCCCTCGTTGAGCAATTGCAGGGAAAGTGAAAAGTTTAGTACATCAATATTTTTATCACTTCTGAAATTGCTACTGGTAAGTGTGACTTGTGTAGATGTGCTCTGGCTATCCTAACAACTTGGCAGGCTGGGCAGCCTGATGGCTCATGGCAATCCCTCTTTTTAATTATACAAGATCATTGTACATTGGCACCTGGCAAATTCTGTGGCCAACAGATGGCTGTGCTGACTTAAGTGACACTGACTGGCACTTCCTTATATAACGAGTTACAGAAGTGACCACTGTATGGGTAAACTCAGAGGAGAGGGGTTCTTTTGACCCTGTTGGCAGTGTTGAATTTTTTTATCTGTGTTATATACGTGCAAGTAAATGGGTTAGCACTGTACACTCAGAAGCGAAAAATATTGTTTTCTTTGCTTTTTGTTTGCGAAATCATGTACTCAAGCATTTTAATTTTTTTAAATAGCTGGTAATTTGGAAGCAAATTTACAAAGCATTATAATTTCATTAAAATAACAGTGGTCCTTAATGATAGAAAGGGAAGCATTTCTGTTTAAAATTAGATTTCCTCAGTCTTGTTCTGTTTATTTCTGGTGGTGCAAGTTTATATGGGCGTGGCATGCAGGCTTTTGTTCATCACTGGTGAAAATGCATAGTTATTGGTGGTGGCTATCTTTTGTAGCTGATAACTGCCTCCACCAAAAAGAGTTGTTGTAGTTTCCACAGGAAAAAAAAAAAAAAGTAAATAAATAAGAGACATTACTTTTGGAACAAAGCAAAACGAGTATAAAATAATGTAAGAATGGATTCCAAACTGTATCTATTTCATCATTCATAGATGTAACTGGATACAGACCTCTATTTGTAGTTTGATACAGTAAGCAAAGGTCTTGTAGTGAAGCCATAAAGAGTCCAGTATGACAAATACGAAAATCAAAATAAATAGCAAACAAATTTAATTAGTTTATAATGTTTACAATGTTTCTAATACCAAGTGGAATGTTAAAAGTTGTGTTTCCTGGCCAATACATGTTCCTTTATTGGAAAGGTTAGGAACTTTTAGCTGTACTCAATGTATGTATTCTTGTATACCAAGATAGATTTGATTGAGTAAGCACAGCAAAAGACATATTTGCTGATATTGGGCTACAGCCTATTGCAGAAGGTCAATATGTACATGTGACCATACTATACTAAAGGCTATGCAGTAAAAGGAAGCATGGAAATAAAATAAACATTGAATGTATCAGTATGTTTCCTCAGTAGTATTAAAGGGATTAAAAAAGGGTTTACTTTGCTAATTTTTGTCAGTGCACCTAATAACTTTTTATGCTTATTTTGCTTTGCTGTCATATTGCATTACATTCTCATTACATTAAAGAGCACTGTTAAGAATACTGAATCAAAAAAAAAAAAGGTAAACACCTTCAAAAACTTTGTTTTTCTTGAGAATTTGTATTTTTGAAAGCTTGAGTTATGAGGAAAAGATCTTGTCCTAGAAATAAATGCATAAAAACATATCTTTTTAATATTTACTCCTAAATATAATTAACTTTTTTTTCCAGTTGGATTTGCCACATTTGGACATTGGTTTATAAAATTATTTAGCTTATAGAAGCTTTGTTTTTAAAAGCATTCAATGAAGGAAAAATAAACAGAATAATTTATTCCTTTCTTAACAATTCAGCAGTTCATTCATAAAATTCTAATACTGGTTTATACAGTACATTGCATGTTAAAGAGCTCAGAGACAATTATAACTTTCCAGCCCTGAAAAACAAGCAACTTTTTTCCATGGTAGAGTCAAACTTTTCAAATAATATATATATATATATTAATAAACTAATGTGTAAACAAGTATCTGATAGAGCTAATGGCCTATCTTAGTTTGAGTTATTCTACATAACTGTTAGACAAATCAGCTTCTTTTTCTCTTTTCAATTTCAGCAATGTTTTTCATGAAATGGGCATGGGTTTTCAGTTAGGTTTTTATTCCTGTCTTTCCCCAGCCCAAATGCTGTTATTTTTGGAAAATTGAGGCCAACTTTTATCACAGAACCATAATCACAGAGCTGTAGGAGCTGTAAGGGAACTCCAGATATCACTGAGTCCAACCCCCTGCAAAGCAGGCTCCCTACAGCAGGTTGCATATGCAGGCATCCAGGTGGGTCTTGAATATTTCCAGAGGAGAGTCCACAACCTCCTGAGCAGCCTGTTCCAGTGCTCTGTCACCCTTCTGTGAAGAAGTTTCTTTGCATATTGGTGTGGAACTTCCTATGCTCCATGGGAACTTACGGCCATTTCCCCTTGCCGTGTCCTCACAGACCGATGAAAAGATGTTGGCCATGTCTCCTCGACTGCCACATGTTTTCTTCTTGGTCTGTTATATTCTTCTCCACCTGCAGTAGCTTTACATTTCGTAAATTAGCATCAATAGTTGTGGGAAGTGCATTTTTAGTTGACTTGCACATATGAAAGAAAAAAAAAAGAGAAAAAAAGCACTAACTTTTGCAATAATACAGTATTTTTTCAGTTCTTGCAAACATTTGCCATAATTGATTATTTTGACCAGATTTTAGCTTTGACAATGCATTGCAATGATTGGATATTTTCTACATTTTTCTACATTTTTTTCTACATTTAGAATGCACCGTTGTGATTCCGATATCTGATATCTAAGTTTGTAGATAGCCCCAGGATTCTCAGTTCACTTCAGGAGTTCTTCAGGTGTTTTAAAGTACAGTTTCAAATGTTGCTAAAGTTCAGTGCCTAAAATAAAGATTTATACATTTCTAATTTCTAAACGTGTAAATATAAACATATCACTACAAATTGAAATACTTCTATAAGTGAATATTTTAAATGTCCATTAAATTTACATGCCTGGAAAAAGACATTGATTTTTGAATGGAAACACACAAAATTATACAGCTTTGAATTTTAATTTTGATGAAAGGCAATATTTTTTGTAGAAATAATTTTCTACAGTTTCATAGCAGACAACAGCTTTCAGTTCATACCTGCTGGTGTCAAAATGAGCAACTCTTATTCAGTACTTATGCAATGTAAGCTGATTTCCATAGAGAAAAGAGAGTTAATTAAACCAACATTCTGCAGGACTGATAAGCAAAGCACTGCAGTTTTCAAAGGCTAATGTCTTTGCCAAATAGCCACCAGTTTTCTGACACTTTTAAGATCCAAGTGGCTTTTTTGATCTATTTGTTTACCTTTTCTTTGCCCTCCTAGAAACATCTTTCTTGTTACGAGTAGACAGAGCTTTAACAATTTTCATATTCAGTGCATGAAAACAAATCTCTACTCAAATTTTGTCAATATAGTAACAGCTACCTTGATAACACCCCTCCCAGTGTTTTGTGACATATGTAAGTACCATTATCCTAGAAGTAAGGAAATTGAGACAAGAAGGTTAAGTAATTTGCCTGAAGCTAAACAACAGGCAATTAGCAGAGACAGGATTAGAATTACAGAGTTTTGGCTCTCAGCACTCTCTTCTGTCCAGTAGCCAACTGTTACTTTCACATCTTTTGGCTTCCAGTTTCCTCTCTTGGGATCAAACTTCAGTGATCTTCTTACAATTAAGATATGAACTTGGAAAGGACTCATAACTAGAACTGATACTACTTTTTATTTTTGTAATTATCAGGAAGAATACTGATTGGAACCCCCCCCAGAAAGACAGAAGAGAAGTATAATCTTTGATAGTGATAACTTTCAGTAACTCATACTTTTTAAAACTGGGAATGAATTGTTCTTTCTGTCTATGATCTAGCTTACAGAACGTAAATTTTTAAGTCATGGCAAAAGGAAATCATGCTGTTTCGTGCTTAAAAAAAAAAAAAAAAAAAAAAAAAAGGGGCTTCACTGTGTCCTGCAAGTTTGCATTCTGTATTTTTCTAAAATATTAAGTATGCATTAAAATTGGTAGATTGGATGAAATCACAGAAAGTATTATAAGTATTTAATGTGAAGTCATTAACTTGAAAACTGATGCTTCAGGCCCTTTTAAAATCACCTTTCCATATACATATAGAGACTGGTATAGTTTGGACGATGGATCAGAGATCATCTAGTTCCAATTCCCCTGCCACAGCAGGGACGTTTTCCACTAGATCAACAGATGGATGGACATTTTGGGTAACTTCCACAAGACCTCATGGATATTTCAGTGGTACAGGTATGACTCCCAAGGTGGAAGGGATCATTTGCTGCACAAATATAATCACTCTTCAGATAAGATGTGACACAAAGTCCTGGTAAATTAACTTTGTTGACCTTTGTGTTGCTTCCATTAACTGTCTTGGACATGCAGGTCTGAACTTAACTAGATCCAATTTGATTTTATTTATAATTTTTAAATTTTTGTTAGGATTTGTTGATATGTCAAAAAAAAAAAAAAAAAAAAAAAGATGTAAATACATTCTTTGCTAAAGAGAAAAGAATTAAATATATAGATGAAACACAAACGATGTAGCACTGTCTATCAGCATAATCTTCTTCGGTGTATTTTAAATCACTGAATTTTATATTACAACCATTTCCCATGCAGTATTCTTTGTAAAGTAACTACAATGCAACAGCGACACATAAGAAATCAAATAATTTTACTCTTCAGTTATCTTAATACTTTGTGGAAGAACATTTTATTTAGTACTTAATAGTTCAGTGATGAGGCAATGGGCTGATATCTGATCAGCTGTACCCAGAGCTGTAGTTCACTTTGTTGTTCACTTTGTTCACTTTGTAGTTCAATATGTTGACTAAACTCATTGTGCAAGATAAGAGAGAAGAGGTAATCACCTTTTCAATGAATGTATCAATTATATATCATTATAGCATCTCATTTTAATTCTAATTATTTATTTACTTATTTTGAAATGAGTCTTCTAGCATGTCTTCTGCATCCTTCACAATATTCTGTAATAGCATTCAACTTCTGGCTCCTGAAAATCATCTTCCACTCAGACAGAACTGAGTGGATACTGATACATACTGATCCTGTTAGATGGCTTGCATCAGCCTGGCAAACTGTTTTTGAAAGAGCTTCTGGAACACAAGGAATTCCATGCTAACTTGAGGAAAAACTTCTTGACTTTGAGGGTGACAGAGAACTGAAAGAAAAAAGGTTGTGGAATTTTCTTCTCTGAAGATATTCGAAACCAGCCTGGATGCTTTCCTATGCAGCCTCTTTTATGGAACCTGCATTAACAGTATTGTCAGACTTGATGGTCTCTAGAGGTCCTTTTCAACCCCTATGATTCTGTGATTTTACAAGCATTTGTCCTATATCACAATTAAAACAGATATAGACTTGTGCTGGTGATATGTTTCTTTTAGTTACGCTTTCCTTCTCTTTTTCCTCGTTTTGCATTATAGAATCATGCTTCTTCTATTTCATTGAATTTTGAAGCAGTTATAACTTAGTTGTGCAAACATTTATAAAGGGTTTAGTTCTGACATTCTGACTTCAAATTTCTCCTAGCAAAGCCTTACTGGAGAGGAGTTGGATTAAAATAGCTCATATGAGCAGAAATTCATACAGCTGAGGCCGTTTATAATTATAAAACTGCACCTGAAGAGTAGTATTCATATCTTAGCTACAGGCAGTACTGGACAGAAAAAAAAAGAAAAAAAAAAAAGGTAGCTTGTAGGATCTATAGGTCTTATAGGATCTGTAGGAACCTCGTGCAGTACTGAAAACACATAATCAAAAGTACTACTGGTGTAAATACATTTAATCTTTGTATTTCTATCTGTATAACCATATCTCAGAGAAGGCTACTTGCATTATGTTCACTGTGCTGATGTGTTCTACTTGACTTCTAGGCAAGGAACTGGGCTTATCCACTGAGACCTTTACTAACACAATCTTTTGTAGTAGCTATAAATATTTTTCTGACCTAGTTTATGAACTGGTGCTTTTGCATCAGTAATATATCATCTTACAAGCCATGCTAACACATCTTTTAGTACAACTGAAGCTCTTTGCAGCTGGGCTGAGTTGCATGGCTCTCACAATATTGCTGGTAAGAGGAATTTACATATACATACTCTCTCTATTTGAGTAGTTACCTAATTAATGTTTCATAAGATCAGTTTTTGTAGGCAAACGGTAAATATCATTTTATAGCTAATAAGGAGTTGTTTTTCATTTTCTGGGCTGGGGTTCTAGCTAAGTAACATGATAAGAAAGATGTATGAGCTGTACTAACTAGCATATAATTTTTTTATTATAGAAAAATAATTTTATAGTTTTTTTATTAACCACTTTAACTCAATAAATTATGCTTAAGTCACATGATGCCTTCTCATGCAATTTTGGAAGCAGAAAGACATCTAAAACCATTTACTTCTCCAAACTGCCTGCTTAAAATTGTAATCTTGAATGAGCAGAGCTGAATGTACTAATTTCATATGTATAGCTTTAAAGGAACTATGGTTGTTAATGTATATGTTCATATGGGGCTTAAGATTTTATTATACAAGCATTTAATACAAACAGCATTCTACCATTCTGCAGTTAGTAGTTTAACCAAGAAAATAATGAGATATAAAGCAATATATTTATCACCCAGATAGAAGATGGCTGTATTCAAAATGGTTCAGATACAGATGATATGAATTGTCTTGTCACTAATCTGAAGATCAGTTACTAAGATTGAAGCAGGTTTCATGATTTTAAATGTCTCACTCAGGCACCCAAGGATTGGATTCAGCATACTCTTCAATCTCACCTATTATAGAGTCTGCTGGGAACTGTTATTTAGCCAAGGACTTGGTCCCTAAGCTAAGTTTGCTTGTATTGTCTGAACACTGGAGAAAAAAGATCTTCTTATTTGGAAATTAGAATTAAAAAATTGAATGACTTAAGAGTTTCTTATCATACTCTTCCTCATAAACTTTTTTACCTGATATGTGTGTTTTTTTTTTTTTTCTGTTGCCTTACACTGTTCTGAATAAGGATGATTTTACAAAAAATGAGTAACTTTAAGGCCTTTCATCTGTATGGACATGCTATACAAAAGTATAGGATCTTTGATCATCTTCACAAAGCATAGAAGTAGATTGTAAAAGAGTGTTTTTTCCTTTTTGTTGTACAGACCAGTTGGGGTATTTGATACCCTATAATATTACATATTTTATACCCAATTTATAATTTTATACCCAATTTATAATTTTATACCCAATTTATGTTGGAAAAAAAAAAAAAAAAAAAAAAAAGGTGATACATAGATAAAAGTAAGCTACATGGCCTGTTTCTTAAGGAAAATTTTAGTAATTTCTCTTGTGCTTGAGCAGGAGCTATAGGAATTTGCTTATGAGGGTTATGAGGGTTCCTTGTTGAGCATTAATATTTAACCACAATATGTAGAGCTTGATGGTTCCTTTTCTCTTTGAGTCAGTCTTATCATAAGACAGATTTTACTTTTACTGTCACTAACCATCAATCTGACTTGTGCACAAATGACCAAGTATGTCTTTTGCTTTGTTTAAACATTTTTATTCTTCCTAGTTTTAGTGAGGAATGAAACAGCAGTAACGGAGTAACGGTTTCCCAGATATTCTCAGTGACTGAAATTAGTATTTACAAATACATAATTCCTTATTCCATTTTTCCACTAGGGAGAAACTCCTCTTCAAGGAGATAGGCTTCCTTGGCTTTTTAAGATCTACTGCTTCTACCTTGCATATTGAAAAGGAGTGTCAGCTCTCAGTCACCAAATAATTCATATGCAGTCTGCAGACATTAAAATTTGAAAAAGAAGCAGTAGAGAGCTTTGAAGTGGAATTTCCTTTCATTAAATTAGTGAATATGACAGGGTTATGTAATGTTCCAGAGGGAAGAAGTGGTGTACGTCACTAACCTTTTATATTCAAGAGGCTTTATGCTTTTTATTTGCTTCTAGAAGAAGGCTTACGACTGGATTAACTAGCAATTTTCACTTTTAACTCAGGCAGATTAAGCCCCACCCGGATTTCACATGTAATGTAAATAAGAAATATTTAGCAATACGTGCAAGCTTGTCATTATTTTGTTTTATATGGAACATTTGAACACATGCTGATAGTTAGCTTAAAGACATATGCACACTTATGTTAAATTTTTAGTTTTTATTGTTTGGATTTCCTATAGGCATGTCAGAGAAAAGAAGAGAGTTCTTGCCCTTCTATGAATTTACTGTATCATGGATTCTTAATGTTATGTCTTCGTCTTTCAGTGCTTCAGTTAAGCAAGTATTCATGCTTTCATGCTTTCAGTTAAGCAAGTATTAGAAGCTGGCTGCATAATTCTTTTTTAATAAACTAGCATGAACAAGAATGTTTCCACTGGAACAAATGGAGATATACTTGGCCAAATAAGAAACAGACACAAATTTGTAAAATTGATCCATTTTGTGTAGTGATACTTAAAATAAGCTTGTAGTAAAGATAACATACATATTGTCACTGGCATTGAAAACTCTGCACAGCACTCAGGGCTGAATGTTGAGAGCTCTAGTGGGAGCCCACATGTTTGCAGAGGAGATTGGCCTGGATGGTCCATCAGCCCTGGCTTCCCTTCTCACTGAGCATGACAGCACTCTGCCAAGGCAATAATTATTGCCAAGTTTCAGTTCTACAGCAAGTGTCTCAGTAATTTGTCATGAGACTGACTTAAATTATTGCCTACAACATTCTTAATAGAAAACACATATAAATCAACTCTTCAGCTTGGTCCTACTTAGAGAGTAAATAAGTCTATAGTACTCATTAAACACTTTTTCACAGATTATTCACATATTCACATATGCTCTTCGTATTTGGGAACGTCTGATTTATCCTGGTTTTTATAAACTATAGATGAGAATGGGAATGAGGTGTGGGGTGGATGATGTTAGCTGGCAAATAAATGTCAGCTGCTGTCTGCGCTGGTTTGCATTCCTACCATGTCCCTAGGGCTCAGATAATGTCTGTCTCTAGAAAAGCATGCATAATCCACAATGAAATGAACTGGTACCAAGTTCTACACAGCCTAAAGGTACAAATTAGGAATGCGCTATTTTAACATTAGACCTTTTGGAAAATGTAACCTACCTCGTCTACTTATAAAGTCTTACTTGCAATTATGTGAACAGATTTCATATTTTAGGCAAGAATAAAACCTAGTAAACTGATGCTCTCCATTGCAGAAAATTTGAAAACATAATGATAGTTTTGAATTTAATTTTCCTTGAGAAATCAGGAAATAATAATCTTTTTTTTGAGCTATTTGCTAAATTTGTAGTGGGCATGTTCTGGCTAAATGAGAACTGGGGAAATAATCAGTAAATTAAAACAACAACAACAAAAATAAAGCCCACAAACCCCAGACCTTTCTGACCTAATTTTCTCTTCTAGTGTCATTGTTTCTAGAAGAATACAAGTAGCAGAAAGAAGATTATGAGATAAACATTTTAAATCAATTGCAAAGTTTTTAGTAGTGTTGTCTTAAGGTCTGAGTATATAAGTTGTGGAGCCTGTAAAGTGATTTTCAGGATTTTCAAAAACCTGTGTTTCTGTCACAAGAAATCATCGTAAACCAAAAGGACCAAAATCGTCAGCCGGAATTAGTTGGCTTATCTGGATTCCATTGAATAGTTCAAGGATGAAAATCTGGTAATTTTAATTCACAGATTGATATTTGCTCTGAAAGTAATGTCTCCTTTTTGTTTCCATGGAAAATACAGAGCACACAAATAGCACAGTAATACTATTTTAGAGAGCAAAGTCTCAGCTACAAAACAGTAGTTCTTAATGCAGTCACCATCAGTAGCTATATATTTTCACCAGTGATGAACAAGAGCCTGCATGACAGACTTGTAACAAGCTGCATCAGTGGAGGTGACCCACTGTTGCTGTCACCATTGCTAAAGTGCATCACCTACGGCTTCACTCCACCATTTGGTCTTCGTAAGCATTCAGCAAGGGTCAAGAAATGTCACTGGGTGACATTTATTTCACATAGAGGAATTAAATTACACAACTTTTCTTCTTGCCTGCTTCAACATCAGACACCATTTTGTCAGACCACCCCTCTGCTGTCATCTTTTTGTGGGAACCAAAAGTAATGAATGGAATGTTGGCAGCAGTGTTCAGCTTCTACTGCCAAACTACCAAAAATAAAATTCTGATACCATGATGTCACAAGCCAACATAATAAAACAGGAGACGTTACTTTTAGAGGAACCAAAGTATTCAGCTGCTCAAAATATGATGGCACATGAAGATTATACTTTTGCAATTCATGTGGAAGAATGTGAGGATCATGCAGTTTTAGAATGTTTATTAAGAAAAATAGGAACACTCAGCAGATTATGACTGACAGCCAAGAGATTTTAGAAACACACCATGAAGTAACTTTGGGATTCCTTGATCCAGATTTCGTGAATGTAAGTTCTCACTTGTCCTTAAAGAAGTAAAAAGCCAATTAACTTTCTTACATATCCAATTTGCAGGTGGACTTTAAATGCATGCTAGAATTAAAGCAAATAATTGGTTATAATAATGAACAGTCTAATAAATTTCACAGATTATGATTGATGAGTAAATTAGCAGTTGTAAATGTTGTAAATGAATACGCTTTGACAATACTTTTAAAGAATCAAATGGTGCACAAAGTTTCCTGTTAAATGTTGCACATATCTTTAATGTTAGCTCACAGTAAAGTTAACATTAGAAAACTTAAATTATTTTTGATCATAGAATCATAGAATGGCTTGGATTGGATGGGATCTCAAAGATCATCAAGTTCCATTGTCCGTACCTCAAGGAGGGTTGTCAGTTGCTAGATGAAGTACTAGAGCAGACTGCCCAGGGCCCAATGTAACCTGGCCTTAAACACCTCCAGGAATGGGGAATCCACAAACTTGCTGGGCAACCTGTTCCAGCACCTCACCACTCTCTCAGTAAAAAACTTACCCCTGACATCTAATCTAAATGTCCCTTCCTTTAGTTTAAAACCAACCCCCCTTTTCCCCACGTAAAAAGTTGATTTCCATCATTCTTATAAACTCTTTTTAAATATTGGAAGGCCACTGTGAGGTCTCCATACAGCCTTCATTTTTCCAGGCTGAACAAGCCCAGTTCTTTCAGAGAGTCCCTCCTCTTTGCTGGAGACGTGCTTTAGCTCTTGGATCTTTTCTGTGGTCCTCCTCTGAACCCTCTCCAAAAGCTTCACAGCTTTCCTGTGTTTGGGGACCCAGACATGGACGCAGTACTCCAGCTAGGGCCTCTCAAGGGCTGACAATCACCTCCCTTGATGTGCTGGCCATCCCTCTACTGATGAAACCAAGGATACCATGGTCTTCTGATCTGCAAGCTCACATTGCTTGCCCATGTTAAATTTTTCAACTGCTAAGACCGCTAAGTCCTTCTTAATAAGTCTGTTCTCTAGATGTTCTTCTCCCAGTTTGTACAAATATCTGGGATTACCTCAAGTCAAGTTCAAAATCTTGCACTTTGTTTTGTTGAACTCATTAGGTTCGCAAGGGCCTAACATTTGAGCTTATTTAGTTCCCTCTGGATGATATCCCTTCCTTCTACTCTATCAACTGCACCACTCCAATCGGTGTCATCAGCAAACTTGCAGCAAGTGCACTCAATCGTGTAATTCATCATTGATAAAGATGTTGAAGAGTACTTGTCGGTTATTTTGGCCTGTTAACGTAAAATGCATAATGATTTCTGGTAAGCCAGATGGACACAATGACTGTGAATGTTGCCAAGTGGCACGTGGGATATATAAAGAATATTTTGAGTTCCTTTTTTTTTTTTTTTCCTCTCTCTTTTTATATATTTCTTTCCTTTGTTTTCAGCAAAAGATTCTTATTCATGTCTAGTATGGCATGGGAAGAATGAGTTTGGAATTTCTAACAAGGAATGACTTAGAGCCAGTGATATATCCCACTGAAACTTGATGCCACGAGACCAGTAACACATAAGAGATCTATAACATATGGCAGTGATTCTTGTGATGGTATGAGTACACTGCTCCAAACTGTCTGGACACCTGCCACACCGTATTGTTTATTTTGTGATCAGCCTGCCTTTCTGAGTGTCAGATGAAAAGATTCCTTGGGAAATGTTGTGATTGCACTATTTCTGCCTTTGATTGCATTAAAAAAAATAATAATAATAAACTAAAAAAAAAAAAAAAAAAAAACCTCTTTACGGACAAAAAGTTACTATAATGTTTCAGGATACTTCTGAAAAATGAGTTTATGGTAATTTACATGTAAATACGAGATATGAATGAAGCATCTTATCTTGATTTTTTTTCCCTTGAAGGTTTTCTACTTACACAGCTTTCATATCATGAAGTACAGCAAAGAAAATGATGAACCATAATCCTTGAAAATTTTTATTCAAATTTCATGAATTATATTTCATGAATATGAAAAAAAATAATTGTAAGTTGCATTGCAGTACACTTGGACCTTTCATACAGAAAGTGCAGAAATAAAACAGTGTTAACATCTGCATTCACTATGTATCTTGTCTGCTGAAATCCCACATGCTGAGCTCTGTATGCCTGTGCTGCTGACTCTCACTTTGACTCTCTTTACTGTTAAAGACCAGGAAGTCTAATGTACATATTCATCTATTAAACTAGAGGATATATCTCCATAAAAATGTCTCACCTCCAGACAAGTTTTCAGTAGTTATAGAGAGTGGACTGAACTTGTAATTTAAAAATATCTATCTATCTATCTATCTATCTGTCTGTCTATCTATTTATTTATTTATTTGAATGTAAAGGAAAAATATAATATGTCCTTAATGAACAATGCCTAGTATATGGCATTTTAATTTAAATTATCAGACAATTCCATACCTAAAAAAGTATGAATGAATAGCTAATTCCATTTAGTACTTTGGTATTGTACTGAAACTTGCTAAAAAGGAAATAGCACAGAATAAAGAGAAATCTCATGTTCAGGGAAGGTATGAATAAGTTCTAATCCAGATCAGTTATTTAAGTGTCTTATTAGTAACATATTTTCTGGAGATGCAATACAGAAGAAGATAGCGCATTCTTTCTCAGTGGTTGAGAACAACTTCAATTTCAAAAGTTCCTATGTTGTCTGATGGGATAGCTTGACTGCTTGTGAAGCAGCAGCCAAATTTATTTGGCTTTCAACTCCTTTAGTAAGTTAAATCCCAAATTAAAGTTGATCCGGCAATTTTCCCTCATATGCTAGGTCATAATATGTAACTGTTCAATAGTTGTCTTATGAACTTCTGATTAAAAAGTGGATAGCATCAGCAGTGCATGGGCACCGTCAAGTCTTCGGTTGCAAAGCTTTTGTGGTAATCCCTAATTACAGAAGTCTTCTACTGTACACTTCTGCATCAAAGTATCAGTGTTCAGTATCGACCCAAATATCTGGGAAGGAACAGACAGATGAACAGGCTAAAATAAGAAACAGTATTGTTTTGATAGCCAACATTGTTCCAGTTTTGATGATGCCCAGAAGAAAGCCTGAGTAAGAATATAAATATGAGCAGCTAATTTCAACTGAATTTTACTTTAGTTATGCTACTGCTAACATAATTTTACTAGCATTGTTTTACTTACAGCTTTATTTAATTGTGACCAGATAGAGTTTCAGTAATGCTGAATGGCAGTCACACAATTGATAGTAACCTACTACTTCTGATTTCTTAGCAGATTTAATTGTACTGGAAGATTCCCAAATAGATTGTGACTTTGATTTATAAATCAGTTCTGGAGAGAGTATCTGTTGGACTTTGTGCTGGTATTCTTATGGGACATTGAAAATAGTTGTCAGTTCTCAATCAAAATTACCCTTACTTTAATAAGCATATATGTGCTCACAGTGTAATTGTATTTGCTATCAGAGTGCTTAGCAGCTTAGGTCAGAATCAATGTCAAGAAAGTGACAGCACTAATTGTGCAGATAATTTGTGTCAAACTTTAATTAACAACCTTTATAAAGACGAAGGCAACAAATACAATTTTTCTTTTTTTTTTTTTTTTTTAATTTCCTGGGCATGATTTCACACACTTGTACACTTGTACACTGATGATAGTCAGTTTCTACATGAACACAAAGGTTAAATAATGAAAAAGTGAATTGCATGTGCTTGTCTTTCTCCATGGCTAGCTGGCTACTGTCATCAAAGGCATAACTTCTTTTGACCACAAATGAGTTTGTTCTCATAAAACCTGTTAAACATAAAACCAGTATTATCTTTCTACATATAATTGTATTCTTAACAAAACAACCTTAAAAAATAGTTTCTCTTGAAAAATATCTACAAATAGGGAATTACATCATTATATACATATATATATTATATATATTATATATATATATATATGTTTGTCTTTTCCCTGTCCTACTTCAAAGGAAGTGTTGTTAGTTCACACATGGTCCAGCAAAAATTGACCTAGGACTGGAAGCACACTATTATTCTTCAAATACCTAGACAAATACAAAGACATGTTAGCAATTCAGCCCTATTTCTGCAACTTCACTAGCTCTGCAGAAATATGTAAGCATTCTTTAATAAGAGACATGACAGTTTTAGTCCTGCATCAATTTTTTTTCCCCGAATCATAGATTGATTCAGAAAACTGGTTATATTTCTAATATCAGTGAAGTTTTGTAGAAAAAGTATATTTTGGGGTATACTGTTAGATAAATAGCATTGCAGTTTGCATAGTTTTCAATGTGGAGTTATGTTTATTTTCTGTTCAACAGAAATGGGAAAGGCAAATTCTGTTACAGTATAAATTAGTACAAACTCTGTTTCACTTGCTTCAGTTGCACTTATAAAGAATTTGTCTCTGAATGTCTGATAAGGAAGAAAAAGATTCTATTTCTCCATTTTTTAAAAAAGTATTATTACCATTAATATGGTATATTGCATGAAAGCAAAAGCATGCAAACCATAAATATCATGGTGATTGACAGTGACACAAAACTAGTAGTAGAATGCATTTTTATTTGTGTATTTTGCAAATCTAGTTTAATGTGGTTAGGCATGCTTGTTGTTTATTTCTATTTTTTCTATTGTTTCTGTTTTCTTTGTTGTTTAATTATCTGGAATTCCCCTGTTCTCAGGATAATAAATAAAATGTTGCAGAAATGAATGCATGACATGGTTGTTGAGCTGGTAATCGTCCTTGACCCTGATAATGCATAGCAAAACTGGCAAATTTTTCAAAATAAATCTTGTCTGGATGGAAGTTACTTTATTGATGCTGAATTTATGAGTTTGCCAGTCTCTGCATATATTAGTGAAGCATTTATTTAGAACTGAAAATCTTCCTGTGAGCTATAATACATAGTTTCTGTGTGCTGGTGAACTTCCCCAGACAACGTTTTTTCTTTCATTGGTTTGCAGTTCAAGAGTGAATTCACAAAATGTCAGAAAGAATAAAATAGAATGATGTGCATCAGTTTTCACATGATGGCACACAATCATAATTTGTGCCACAGAGTATCAGCATATCTGAATCAGTCATGTCTCTTTATGTATCAGAGAGCTTAGTAAATGCATGTGCAGAAAAGGATACAAAGCTAGCAGTTTTGGTGAAATCCAGATGCTCCTCATCAGAATACATTTCTGTCTTTACTGTGGTCCAGGCATAAAGCCTGGACACATAGGAAAGGATTTTCAGTTTTGCTGCTCTAACTCTGTTCTTCTTATGTTGTGCATTTGGAGATTTTTTTCCATCAAAAATACACTTTTGTAAGTTCCCCACAGCAGCAGTGGCACACTGTTTTGCTGTGTCCAGTCTTGCTGTTGCACTTGTCTTCAGATACCGTATTTATTACTGATGAATATGAGACAAAATCAGCACAGCAAATAGTTTAAGGAGGCTAGAACTTTCTGCGAAGTTGAAAATATAACAATAACCATTTTGCCTGAACATTCTGTTAAAGAAAAAAACGCATTCATGAACAAAATATTTTTACTGTTTTTTTAATTTAATTTTATTTTATTATTATTATTATCTTTTTTAATGGTATGTTGAATGCTACAGGTTGGTTAAAATAGACTCAATTAATTTAATAAACTTGAGACATTTTTCATGTTCCCATATTAAGCGTAGCAATGTAGCAATACATTCTGTTTTATAAGAAAGTCTACATCATATTTTCTTTAAAATTTAAAATGATTTCAGGATTCATATAAGTGTTACTTGGACGCATACATTCATACATGCAGTCTTCTAAGATTCTATCATTTAAATAAAGATGTTGACAAGAAATACTGCCTTCGGGAAAGCCACCTCAGAAGAATAGGCAGATAGACATTAGAAATGTAGTGCAACAAATTGGAATAAAAAAGAAGTACAATATTTGTACATAAATGTCAGTACTAAGGTGGAATGATGAAGACAACCAGAGGCTGAGAATAAAAATGTAGCAAAAATTGAAGATGAGAGCAAAATTAGTTGTTGCAGAGCCACTACATATAATAGCTTACAGCTGAACACAGACCATAGATCAAAGATCTGCTTTTCTTTTTTTTTTTTGTAATGATTTTATTGACCCTCTGTACTCCATGTAATGCGAATCAGCATCTCCAACTGTACTCGAAAGACTACTCAATTACAAAAGAGAATTAAGTAAATATATGAAAGAACTCTTTAACATCTCTGTACTGTGCTTAGACTCTCAGACTTTTACATTGATTTCTCAGAAATCTTGTCCTGCACTAGTCCAAGTTTGAAAGTGTTGTTTCTTAAACAATCTGATAAATTTATTATGCTCTACAAGAAAAAGGAGGCAAGAGAATAATTGATGAAAATATCCTTATTTACTTTTTAAATGACTTCTCCAGTTCTCTCTCTTTTCTTGTTCTTGCAATAGTTGTATTTTTTTCACTTCTTTGTGACAGAGTAAAATATTGTGGGAATGAACTGGAGTTTTACATAAAACTGTGCACAAGCATAAATCTCACTTCTGTTATAGTCCCTTCTGCATAAGCTTTTAATACATAGGTATTTACCCATACCTCTTCAAACTTAAAATATTTTCACAGACTTTCTCTGAAATGTCACTGATTTTAATGGCTTAAAGGTGGAAATCCAGCTTTCATGACATCCTGTGATCATATCATCAAGTAATGAATCATGGTATAATTTAAGTTGATAGATGAGCTCATTTTGCAACAGAAGGCAAATAGATTTTTTATTTATAACTGTGATAAAATATAATGTATGGTCTTGCTACTCTGATGGCATCAGATTTAATAGTAAAATCTGTAAGTACTTCCCTGACCTTTTAGTTATTTCTTATTACTTTTTCTTGCAGATGAATACTGTCACTGAAGAAAGAAGATATTTTATTCTATTCATTTTGAAATCTTGATGTGTTGTTTTTGTTTTTTTTTTTTTTTTTCATGATTGCTACTTAGATTAATTTTGTTTGTTTGTTTGTTTGTTTGTTTTAGCACCACCAAAGTTTACAAGAACACCTGTTGACCAGACAGGGGTTTCTGGAGGTGTCGCTTCATTCATCTGTCAAGCCACAGGAGACCCGAGACCTAAAATTGTCTGGAACAAGAAGGGAAAGAAAGTCAGCAATCAGAGATTTGAGGTATTAGGTCCATTGTTCTGTTCCTCTGAAAAACTTAAGTTCCAACCTCACTTCTAATCCCAATATGTGTGCTCTATTTTCATAGATTA
Source organism: Tympanuchus pallidicinctus (assembly GCF_026119805.1). Taxonomy (NCBI): domain Eukaryota; kingdom Metazoa; phylum Chordata; class Aves; order Galliformes; family Phasianidae; genus Tympanuchus; species Tympanuchus pallidicinctus. The sequence continues at coordinate 45,330,689 of NW_026294758.1, forward strand.
AACAAAATAGCTATGATCACTGGGAATAACTTAATGAGAGCAGACTTGTGAATGTTCCATTTTTCAAACTGGTTACACATAAGCACTGTTAAAGGTGAAATTATCACTGCTGCTTTATAAACCAACATAATTTATCTGGTGAGCCTTGGCATACTTCTGTTCAGGTGGCTAACTTTTCTGTAAAGGAGATAAGGAAAATTATTTGTGCCATGATTATTGTCCACAGAGAGCAAACCACCTCCTTCTGTGATAGTGTACACCAAGCAGACCTAGCCTGATGCAGCCTCTGCTGCCATAATTGCTTACCACCACTGCAGATAAAGATGAAAGGGACATTACAGTTCCTGCTGCTTTAGAGGAAATATAAAATTTGTTTGCTTTTGATTCTTTTCTTAACAATAACCTTGGGAGAGGCTATAGAGAAAGCTGTTTCCTCTCTTTCCACAACATTCAATTAAAGGAAATAGTAAAAATAATCTTTTCAAAGGATATAGTTTCTTTGGGGAAATAAAACAGCAAATAACATTCCCTCTTTTAGTGTCAGGAACAATTAATATAAAGTATTGATTGACCTTTAACATGAAGAAAAAGTTCAGAAAATGAGTTAAGTCATATATAATGGACACTAAAATGGGGCTAATAGTATATAATTTCCCCTGTGCCTCTTCACTATTTTCACTGTTAAAAAGCATATACTTTGCATTCAGAATGCCTAGGTGTTTTATAAAACTGTTGTGACGCATAATTTTTGAGTGAACGATAGAAGATGCAGATACAAAACTTGAATGAACATTGAAGTCTTCTGTGTTCATTTTAAATAGTTTTGAGGAAGCCTATATCGCTATAGATAATGACTGTATTGAAAAATAGTGCTTTGTAACTGAGAATTGTTATGCTCATTGCATATATTGTAGTTTCCATGGAAATAAATAGGAGGTATTACTTGAGCAAAGTGCATAATAATATTTCCCAAATCTGTACTTTTTTTCTCTTACTCTCAGCAAAAGTGGAGACCTGATAGAATATTTGTGTGTAACTTAGACACAAGCATATACGTAAATTGTTTTGTTTGTGTATATATAGAGTATGGTGAAATATGTATTGCTTTGTAAAAAAAAGAAATGTAATTAACTTGTATTTATAAGTACTGTTGTCCTGATGGTAGTACTAACATATTTTATTGACAAATTTAAAATCAGCTTAGATTATATAGATTACTACTATTATTTAATTATAGGGAAGACCTTTCCAGTGTTTGGAATTCTGCGTTACTCACCAATAAATGGCATAGTTGTGTCTGCAGGACAAGGAGATAAAAACAATAGAATTCAAATTAATTTAAAGGAATTAATTAGAGTAAAAATGTGTATTTCATTTTTTCTTATATGAAAATGGCTGTATCTTCTATAAATATTGCAGTTTGAAAAACTAAATATGTAAGTTGTTTATTTAGTCCTATTACTTAGTCCTTTAACTGATACATGGTTTCTGTTGCATTTTTTATAAATTTCCTTCCAATCTGTGGGCTGAATGCATAGTTAAGCAAACTAGTTCTATCTTGTTCAGAAATTGTCAAGCTTTTGTCACTTGGGAGCTCAAACGGTGAAGTGCAGCCTATAACTAGGGTGCAAGAATAGCCTGCAGCAATTTCAACTAACATATGATGGTAAAGCTAAGGGAATGATGGGAGACTGCTGATGGACTTCAGGATAAGAGAACATTAAGTTACAGAATACATTCTTACAGACCTTGTTAGATCTTTTGTTGATGGTGGTTTGCTGTTGTTATTGTTGGTGTTGGTGCTCTTTTTTGTTTATTGGTTTGTTTTTCTTGTTGTTTCTTGAAATTACCTTGGAGTGGCCATTGCATGTCCAGCACTGTATGTTATACCCAGCATTGTCTATATTCCTACAAGTGTTAAATTTGCCATGGTATGCATATACAAAAAAGGTTCTGATGTCAAAAATACTGGCAGGTCACTGTTCATGTACAGATTAATGGAGGGATAGGTATTTGTAACAACATCTGTGACAGCTGTTGTTTCCTTTTATAGGTAATAGAGTTTGATGATGGGTCTGGATCAGTTCTCAGAATACAACCACTGCGCACACCACGAGATGAAGCTATTTATGAGTGTGTGGCTTCCAATAGTGTCGGTGAAATAAGTGTATCCACGAGACTCACTGTTTTACGTGGTAAGTTCTTTCTAATCATAGTTAATTTACTTCTTAGAGAAAAAAGTGATTTTAAAAGGGAGGCTTCACTCCAAGATAATAAATCACAAATATTTTCGAATGAGTGTTGTTTTAGTCCTGATACTGTTAAATATACATAACGTATAACTTGGTAATGGGAGTATGACTGAGTAGACCAAGGAAGAGAAATAAGACAGGAGAGCATTGTGCGTAACAAGTTACTTATGTTATTTAATGAACAAAAAGAATGCTTTATGAGTACATCTGATTTGCATTTTACTGCTCTTCTGGGTAGCTTAGCTTTGTGTGATCAGCATTTACACGGAAATTGGCCCAATTAAGAGTGACCTTGACAAATTACATAAGCAGATTTTAGAAGAGGGTAAGCTGCTACAAGACTTTTCCCCCAGGACAATATGCGTAAAAAATGTGTTTTTTTCAATTTCAAACGTTTATGTCACCTGTATTGTGTTTCTACTTCAGTAAGAAGTTTTTGAAGGTAGTAAAGGAAAATGATTTTTTTTTTTTTTTTAACTATCCCTCAGGGATAAGGATATAAATGTACTGCCAAGTCCATTGTCTACATAGTACTCATAGTAGTAAGTGCTAGCAGTGAAATGACTTGAATGTTTCATTATGTCTGCTGGAAATAAATGGAAACTGGATTTGGAGACGCTTCTTGAAATATGACACTCTTCAGCTTTTATGGCAGAAAATTATTATATGCAGTTGTGATATCACATGGCATTATTTGATTTGTATAATTAATTGCTAAGAGCTTCTTTATATTATTTCTATTATTATTCATACTATTTATATTAAATAGATCCTGATCATTGCAGGGGGGATTGGATCAGATGTCCTTTAATGGTCACTTTCAACTCAAATGATTCTGTGATTCAGTATGAACTAATAATGATCAGCCTACTTGACAGAATTTAAAAGAAAAAAATGTTAAATATATTTAAATGTATATATATATATATATATATCCTTTTTTCTCAATAGAATTAGTGAGACATGAATGTAGTTTTTCTATTAAAAAAAAAAAAAAGAAAATATTTATTTCAATACTTGTGATTTTTTCAGTAGTGGGTAGTCGGTGTCAAAAAAGAATCTTAGAGGTAGTCTGATATAAACAAATTTATGTAATGTTTAAATTTGTTATATCTAATGCCAGAATCATCGCTTCTGTTATCTTTTAAAAATTCTTCTCAGTCTAATGAATGAAAATTGTAAGACCAATTATTTTTTATGCATAGTTTCCATGAAATACAACCATGCGTCATACTGTACTAAAAATTAAAGGAACGTAAGGAGGAAATTAAAAACAAAAAACTAAAAAATCAGTGGGAAAACTCAGGTTCATTCCTTGCCTATATAATCTCTTTAAATGTATTTACAAATCTCTGACCTATAGAGATCTGTTTCTTTTCTATTTCTGTTGATTATTAAATTGTTAGGCATATGTGAGCTTTGCTACCTTTCCTACTCAAATATTTCAGCAATGTACTCACAAGGTAAACATCAGATTTGCTTAAAAAATGTTCATAATGCTATGCATATACAAATGTTAAATAAGCAAAATATGAATACTATTAGTTGTTAGGTTAAAAAATTAAGTAACTTTAAATTTAAATTAATTAAAAACTGTTTGTCTAATTAAAATGTATTGTCTGAAAAAAAAAGTAACTTTTAGTTGTAATACAGCTTTTCCAAATGATGAAATATCTTTTTTGCCTCAGAAATAGATTTACATATTTGAGGCAAAGCTGAGAACATGTGTGAGTTCTTGAACTGTAGATTTAGATTTAGATAAATGGGTAACGTCTGAGAAAGGAAGGACCATGATAGATCAAGGCAATGTAATGAAGTTTTATCAGGCCTAGGATTTTGAGATGCTTTAAATTCAGTACCTTGCTATGTTTTCTTGTTTGTTTGTTTGTTTTTCTGTGACAAACAATAATGCCAAGTGCATTAGACTGGAAGATAAGTAATTCTATTATAAGCTTCTGCTTTGCAGTCTTAGACAAATCTTCATTATATACAGTCTTCAATAGCAGTCTCGTGTAAAACGCTCCATTTGATTTTATCACTGTTGGACATTGCCTCGCATAACTCCTTTAGGAATAAACATATGATACAGATGTGAAAAAGAATTAAACAAATATAATCCAATACAAAACAGATTGGAGTGTCTTTCATCTGCGGTCCACTTAGTTTTGACTCATCCCCAGTGAGTGGATGACTCCTGACTGAAGAAAATACGCAAGCTATGCTATGCTCCAAATGTTCTTTAAATGTTTCAGCAACGGTGTTGTTACAGACCCAAATAAGCAATTATACTAGATCTTGTACAAATGGGGATCTTGAGAAGGAAGTCAGATTTAACCCATAGTTCAACATACACATATATGTATCCTAATGCAAAAGTCTGGTGAAATGAAGACATTTACAGCAGATGAAATATCAACATATATTCGTTTGTTATTATAATCCATTGTAACTATTACAAAACTCTTGTATATCACAGCACATAAATGTTTTTGCCAACACACGCATCTTTTAAAGCTAAACTTGACAGTTTTTCTATCTGCAGCTGAACCAACCATTTTCTTCACTAAAGCTTTTACACACTTTTATTTTGTTCTTGCTCTTTGAGCAAATTATTGTACGTGGCTCTCTAGGAACCATGAATATAAATAAAGTTGCTAGCTTTTGGCTGTTGAAGTTTTAAAATGCATAAAAAGTACAGGAAAAGTGACGTTATTCCAAGGCCTCAACAGAGACGTGATAGGGCCTTCTTCTGTTACTGGAGTAAATCAGGGCACATTCCAACACAAGTTAAACATTTACTTTCTAGGCTGAACATACTATCTATGTGGACCAAGAGTGAATGTCTTAGATAAACTAAAACCGCTTTTGATTTCCTATATATAAAGCTACAGCAAAATGCTGAATTTGACAAGAAAAAAACGTTTTTTTTTTTCTTGTCAAATAGGGTAAAGATCTGGGAGGGTCTTTACAGACAAGAGGAGTCTATGCTACTTCTTTTGGAGGTTTTCATTTTGAAAATTTATACTGAGAATCATTTGAGTGAAACAACACTTTAAGTCATTCATTCAAAATTATCAGTTTTCAATAGGCTATCAAAGGCTATAAAATGTAGGAAGTTTCCAAACACTGGTAATTGCAGGTGTAGTTACTTTTATTGTTCATTTATTTATTGTTAGATCAACCTAAAAACTGTTCTGCTGTGTTGTTTTCAACTTGTAAGTGGTGGATAATAGATAATTTTAATGACTATACAAAAGTTTTTCTGGCAGGTGTTACGTGCAATAATGTATATTGTTCAGGAAGAAGGAAAGGAGGTACTTATTTCTGGCATAATAGAGAAACCAGCAAAACTTACATGGAGTTCATTTTGAAGAATTTGTTTTCATTTTTCTTTTTGACTTCTGTCATGATTCAACCCAGCAGGTAGCTAATAACAACATAACCACATCCTTGGGATGAGGGAGAAAACAAAATAGAAATCTTGTGTTAAGATAAAAACTATTTACTAACACAGAAGTAGAAGAAAAAATTAAGACAAATAAATATCTCCATAATGCAACTACCTACCACCTGATGCCTAACTAGCAATACAACAATACAGGCTGATGACCTGCTAGCGCAAGGTATATCTAATGCCTAGACATTTACTATCACTGATGTTTGCATTGTTTTACCTATTACTATCTAACAAGAGTGACTACACATGTTACTTGAGCAAAAAGGCAGTTAGCTTTCTCTGCCCGTTATTCTCTCTATCATTGTTGATTATATAGTGAGTTATGAAAATATGAACATTAAGAATCTTTGTAGCACAAGCACTGTATAAAGAAGGAAACAGGAAGGGAAGTGACTAGGACAGATATATATATATTTTTTTTCTTATTTGAAAGTAGTTAACGTCCAGAAGTCGTTGCTGCTGAAACTAAAAAGTGAAATATTTACTGAGTGCTAAATGTTTCTCTGTGCATTGATAGACACAAGTTTGAGATGCAATACTGCTGAAATGACAAGGAATGATTTTGAAGTATTTTGTGATCTGGCACTTTTATCTTTTAGGGCACAGAAATTAGGAAAATGAAGTGGCATGGCTATAATTTTGGAAAATGCACTATGGGATGGCTCTTATTTGTATATAAATGGGAGGAATGAGTTTACATATACTGAGTATTAGAAATATGGTATGAAAAATTAACTGTGTTCCAGCTGGAGCTATATAAACTGTGTACACCAGTGTTTACCTCACTTGACTGCTTGCTGTATAGTCATAATGACAGTAGCTGGGGGGCTTCTGGTAGGACAAACCACTGAAAGTGGAATGAAGTGAAGAAAGGTAAATAAGAAAATACCTCTGTCACAACTTCGTACACTGTAAAGTTATTTGATATTTGAAATATATTTGAAATCTGAAGAGTCAAACAAGTATCTTTGCTCAAACTTCCTCAAATTTCAGTGATCATGCTACATACTATGCACAGCACAATGTTACCAAAATTAGCATGTTAATTACAGTCCTGTTTTTATTATGCCTCTTTTTTGAAGAGGAACACTGTTATTCCTGCTGTGAAAATAGTACTTTGCAATTTATGTTATAAAGTCTCTCCTGGGGAGCTGTGTAAGGAAGATTAAGGAACAAAACACAGCTGCTTGGCAGTCACGCAAAAGGATGTTGAGATACTGAAAAAAGAAGGAAAAAAAGAAGAGAAATGTAGCCAGTACAATTTATGTTTCAGTAGAAACTTACAAGCAGGTGTGGATTGGCGTTCAGATTTTGTGAAATGGATAATGAAGTAGTAAAGTACTAGGAATATTTAGACGTAACACTATAAAGGAAATTTTCACGTTACCAATTAATAATAAAAGCTGCAGGTGTGCCTTTGTGAAGTTCCCTTCCCTTCCCTTCCCTTCCCTTCCCTTCCCTTCCCTTCCCTTCCCTTCCCTTCCCTTCCCTTCCCTTCCCTTCCCTTCCCTTCCCTTCCCTTCCCTTCCCTTCCCTTCCCTTCCCTTCCCTTCCCTTCCCTTCCCTTCCCTTCCCTTCCCTTCCCTTCCCTTCCCTTCCCTTCCCTTCCCTTCCCTTCCCTTCCCTTCCCTTCCCTTCCCTTCCCTTCCCTTCCCTTCCCTTCCCTTCCCTTCCCTTCCCTTCCCTTCCCTTCCCTTCCCTTCCCTTCCCTTCCTTTCCCTTTACGCCTTCCCTTACCACTTCCCCTTCCCTTACCCCTTCCCCTTCCCCTTCCTTTCCGCTGCTCTTCACTGAATTTCACCTTTCACTGGATTTCATCCAGATAAAGGAATAAAATTAATCAGCTCACTCTTATGTATTTGTATATATTCACAGGACCAATTTTGTTTTTGAAATATTAGCAATGGTAGAAAATCATTAATACTTGACGTTTTAGGGCAAAATGGATGGTTCTATTAGAGAAACAATGTGCTGAAATCTTCCAGCTGGCTATACTATATCCTATTAGAAGCATACGTGAAAAAAAGAAAGGGAAGGGCGGGGAGGGTGGGAGGTGAGTGGAGTTGCTGTTTTATAGATAAGATGTCTGACAGTTGCTGTGATTTAAGAAGGGGAATTGAAATTGTACCAGACAAAGGAGAGCAATTCAATTTAGCTTAAAATAATTCTTCACCAGATAGTTTGGCTAAGAATGTACACCTGTTAAATACTTTCAGACAACAGCTCATGACTAATTTTAGCATGACCCACATCTAATTATTTCCGCTCTAGTATATAATGATTTAATACTGTGCTATAGGCATTTTTGATAAAAATAAAATATATAGTTGCTTGGAAAATTCAAACTAAGCCATCTTGAGCAAATCTTTTTTATAACACCTTTGTTTTTACCACTCATTGATATGTAAGATGATTCATTTGCTTTTCCTAGACAGTCGTCTACATCTGTAAAGTGATCAGAGATCTCTAAGAAACAAGTGACATTGATAACAATGAAGATGGAGTTACCAAGAAGAGGTGGAAAAATTCCGCTCTAGTTTATCCTTGCTGAACTAATAGTAGGTCGTATAGCCATAGAATCCAATTAAAAAGAAAGCTGTCTCTGAAGAATCATGAGCTGCTATACACAGCGTGTTATCATTTTGATCTTTTTCCTTGAATACTGACCCATACTTAACCAATGCACATACATGATACTGTGAACTTTGCAAGAAAAGGCAGAGGATTAACTATGTACACAGCTGCTATCTGTTGAGGATACAGTTGGGTGTTTTTTGTCTTCTGTTCTATAGTTTGGATATTTTACAGCATTATGTGTATCTGTGAATACATGAAAAAAAAATCAGTTTCTGTCTGCAAGGTAATTCAATATAAATAAAGCTGCCATTTACCTAGACAGAATTTTTTTTACACAAAAAGTTCTTAGAATGCACTCACTTTTATTGAGGCTATTTGCTATGCGTTCATTTAAGTCCCTTGGCCTGTTGTAGAGCTCTTTCAGTTCAATATCAGTGTTGAAGATAATGCAGTTTTTCATTGTTTAGTAGCCTGAAATCACTGTCTTGATCTAAGTCAATGCCATCATCAAAGTCAATGCCATTAATTGAGCACTAAGTGCCATATTTCCTGCTATAGTTGTAATCTGTGGCCTCAGTTCCACGTTTTGTTTAAACATCAATCTTTTTATGTGTCCACTTATTTTGACATATGACATTAACAGAAAATATAATTGTTACTGCTGCACTCTGTGAAGGTAAATATAACAGCATAATTACATTTTTTGAGGTATATATTAAATATTAATTAAAAAAGAATAATAATAAAAACAGCAACATGATAGAGATTATCTGTTTGAGGGGCTGGTATGCTGAGTAGTTTATCAATCCCTGTCAGTATCAGTATATTTATAAAGATACCAGTGGTGCTAGCAGTTTGGTGAGTTTCAATTTAATCGTTATCATGATCAATATTCAAAGGAAATGCTTAAGATAGTATAATAATAATAAAACCAAGACAATTAATAGAAATGATATTCATATAGTAGGTCTATGCTCAGCTTTCCAGTTTAGTGATTCCTGTGAATATTCATATCTTACCAAGGGCAACATTAGGATGGCAGAAGTGATTGCTTAAATGTAAGATAGGTTTGACATCAGAACAATGAAGTGACAGCAAAATTAAATTGATTTAATGAAGTAAGGACTAATCTTCAAATAAAAGAAAAACCTTCGAAGAATGCTTTCCCAAGTATATCAGAAAATGTAATTTAGAAATTAAGGAAAGTTTGTGTTACACTTCAGCTTCCTTAGTCTTGCAGTTCATAAAATATTTATTACTGTGATTGTTATGTCTTCAGTGACTTATCACTGGAAGGAGAAATTAAAAATAAAAATACATACAAAAAATATTTAAAATTTTAGGCAAGCATAAACATTACAAGGAAACTGAAATTCAGTGAAACCAGCCTGTACATGCCTGTGTTTTCACTGGGCCTGTAATGTATTTTAATGAAGTATATCATTTTGTCTTAAACTGCATTATCAGCCCAGCTCCTAAGATAAACACATTTCTACGGACAACTTCTATCTTAATGTTAACATACAGATTTTTTTGGCTGCATAGGTAAAAAACTATCTGGGGAATGCTCTTCATTATACCTGCAGCAAAATGACTCTCAGGAAAAGAGAATTGAGAGACTGAAAAGTTGCCAGAGATTTTTTTTTTTTTTTTCCCCAAAAGCTGCTGTCACTTGGATATTGATTTATGGAGAGAAGATGAAGCCAAGTGCAGAAAAGCTGTTAGTAAGCCTCAAAGCAGTCATTTGTTGTCATGTTTTCTTTCATATAGGACACAGGTGATTGAAAAGAAGGTACGCTGAAAGCAGTGAGGAAACAACTGCTTTAGCTGGACTTCAGATTAGTCAAATCATGGATGTGGTTGTTAGATGCAAAACATCGAAATCACAGAAACAAGCAGAAAAAATGTCAAAAGGATTACCATTTGTGTTTTTTATACATAGAAGCATGAAACTAGTTTTATTGATAGTTTTTTTGATACTGAACACTTTCTACTGAACACTTTCTATGGCTTGTTCTGATGCTTTGAAGTTCTCTTTGCATTTGGTTCTTTGTGTTTTCATTGTTGTTGTTAGTTTCTATGTTTGTTCTGCTTAAATGCTGAAACAAAGGAGAATAGTACTTGATGTGAGATTTTCAAACTTTTGTTGTTGAATAAGTTGCATAAACTCAAGTGACTTTGCAGATAAACTCAAGTGACTAAGCAGATATCCTTAAAAGGTGGCCTAATTTTTATGTGTTCTGAACATAGTTTGGTTGCAGTAAGATTGTAGAGAAACAACTATTTGAAGTTAAAAAAATCAGTGTGTTTTTAACCTTACTGTTGGATAACTCTTGAGAGATCATTTTTATAAAGTAGATAAATTTTAACGAACCAACTCTTGCTTAATTTACACTCAAGTGAGAGATAGTAAAATACAGGAGTTTTCTGTGTATTTATTGAGACATATTGGAACATTTACTTATAGTTTTTCTTTTAATATTGATTAGAGACTGGGGAGATGTGTGCTTGCTCTTCCATACATGCTGCTTGGCTATCAATCTCACATTCGTTTTCTCAGAAGTGACAGTGAGAAATTCCATACACGAAACGGGCTTAAAGTTTTGGTGTTCAGGGACTAAGAAAGAAGATTTATTATGGCATAAACGCTCCAGAAGAACCATCCAACGTCATTATTTCATTGAGACCCTCAAAATTCATTATAAACAAAAATAGGCTATAAATAAGCTTAGTAATACTTACTCTATCTAAAGTAACAGCAATGTATTATTTATCTTGGATTTTTAAAGTCAAACAGTCGGATTATATGATTTTTCAAATTCTGCCAGGTCACTGAAATTGGAAGAAGGTTTTTTTGTTGGTTTTTTTTTGGTTTTTTGTTTGTTTGTTTGTTTGTTTGTTTTTAATTTTTGCAATATTAAGCAGCTTTAAATGTTTTGCTTCTCTTGGAGTAATAATTCAGAGCATCTGCTCTGTACTTTACCTTTCCTATAGAATGTTAAACAGGTTTGCATATCATGCTCAATAATGATTCATAAATGAAAACATATTTATGTTGTTATTGCTGTTTCAAGACACAGCTGCAGTCTTTATATCAGAATAAATTTCAGTTATTATATCCATTTAATTCCATCTGGAAATCAAAATCAGATGTGCAAATAACTGTTTCTTATATGGACTTAATCTGTACAAAGGAATGAATTCTGTAAGTATTTCACATTTACAGAAACGTATTTTACAAAGACAGGAACTCAGGTTATATATATTCTTCACATGCTTTAAACTGGTATAGAGACTAGTTATATAGTGTAAAATTTCCTATCTTCAGAAATATAAATCCATGTTTTCATGTGTCCATGGAAAAACAGCCACAGACAGGCAAGCTGTACATTTACACCTTCTATCTGTCTGTTAAAAGTTTTACAATGCAAACTGCAAAAAATCTTACCAGAGTTTGGATGTTTCCTAGTTAAAGAATTTTATCATAATGTTAACTGATATTCCTGCTTAGGAATTATCTTACCAAGAAACAATTATGTAAACCCTAACATTTAAATTTGATATAGGTTAATAGAATTGTCATGGGCTCTGTAATGTACACTGTGATTGAATTCACCAATAATTATTGAATTTCCATCACTGTTACTACCAGAGTTCCACTATTTTTACTTGAAAGAGCACGGCTCTGACTCATCGAAGTACCGCACAGAAATAACAGTTGCTTCGCATAAAATCAACTGCAAAATGAAAGCATACCCTGAGGTTATTGCTATTGCCATTTTAAAATTGCAGACCCTAGATTTACTTGTTAAGACTTGATATTTGCATTTCACTGTAATAAAAAGCATGTTTATTTTATGTCTTCTAAATGACTGTGCTGCTCATTTCCATGAAATTTGGCAATATAAGCATGCATTTGTAAAGCAAAATGGGAACTGGAAAACCATCCAGTGGAAATGGCATCACAAACACAGGATTTCTTTCTTCATTCATTTTATTGCCACTTATTTTGGTAGTCTCTCTCTCTCTCTTCTTCTTTTTTTTTTTTTTTCCCTTTCTTTTCCTTTCTTTTTTTTTAAAAAAAATTCTGACCATCTTCATTTACTGTACATTTATTTCTGTTAAGGCAAGCAGTTTCAACCAAGTAGGTCAGTAAATAGTTCTTTCTAAGGATTATAATATCTCCAGTGACTTAGTAAAAGGAAGATTAGGTGGAGCTGATGTGTGTCATCTGTAGCCACCTGTGGGGGCTAATTGAATCTCATTTACAAAGTGTATCGCAGGTCATTAGTATCTGAGCTTCCTCCTATTTTTAGCAATGCAGGATATTTACACAGTTTGTAGAGAAGACAGTGTGGAACAGATCTGCCTTTCCATTCAAAAAGAGCACCAGAGTACATTTTTCCAGAGAACGTAGAAGATGAAAAGATCTGTTAGCTGTAAATCGCAGAATGGTAGGATGCAATACTGAGAAATGATTTTGATGTATTTAACTTGTTAGAGTCTTTCTTCTACATCTGATTCTGGTCATTTGCAGAAAAAATATACCAAAATAAATCTCTCTGTCGATTGCAAATAATGACTATTTTATGTTCTTAACATATCTATCTGAAAAGTCTGCTTCCTAAACTAGTTTCAGCAACAAATGTCTGACGTTTCTGTTCTCTTACTGTATAAAAATAAGAAAATGAATAAAATAATAAGAAAATAAATAAATAAAGCCCCTCCAATAATACTAAATGGACTCCCATTAAAAGTGAAGACCAATATTTAAGTCAGCTATTTATTATGCTTGTGATCTACATAAATATGATCCTTTCAGATAATTAAACATGCTTAACTGATCTAACTTAATGTACCTCTATCACTGTTTAAATATCTGTTGAGACACCTTATTTCCAATAAAGGGATTTAATGAAGAAGAAGTTGACAGAACAGATTTCTTTAATGTTGCCTTGAAAAATGAAGAATTAAACAACTTTTCAGATTATTTCCAGATATGTTGCCAAAAGAAAACACATCTTCTAAGTAAAATTGTTTTTAGCAATTCGAACTCAAAGTCACAGCTGACTTGATAAATGTAAATTTTATGTTAGAACAGAGTGTTCTTGAGTAAACAAAAATATTAATTCGTTGTACATTTATGGTGCTGGGTATTTGTGCTAATGCTTTAGTAGCTAACTCACAGACACATTCCTTAATGACTGTAAGAGCAGTTGAGTCTCAGGTTGCGCACAGGAGCACACCCAGCATGAAAGGAGGGATGCTTGGTTATTCATAAACCACATCTATTTACTATGTATAATTTTGACCAAATTTGATTATCATGCTTAGTTCCACCCTCCTGACTCCTGTCTGCTCCAGTACATGAAAATACAAGGAAAAGAAGGGAAATAATTCCACTGTAGCAGTGGGGCTGGAAATGTTGCCTTGTAAGGTGAGACTACAGAGGAGGAGCATTTCAAGTGGGAGAAGAGGCATTTTATGGACATCTAGCAGCAGTATAACATCATTAGGTGGCAATAGAGCAGGGGGAGTACAGCAGGGCTCTGCAAATGGTGTATGTCTCTAGGGCAAAAAGCAGTGGCATTAGCTGAGACGTGCAAGGCCCACGCTGGAGATGAGGAGAAGACTTTTACCACCAGGATGGCCTGGCTTTGGAGGCAGGGCTCAGGTGGATTGGAGCAAGTCTCCAGCTTGGAGTATTTTCACAGCCTACATGGATAAAGCCCTGACAGCCCAGCCTGCAGGCACTGCCACTAGGAGAAATCATTCTGTAGTTTAGGAGGAAAATACAGTCCACAGCTGAAATGTTTCTTCAAGAATATTCATAATGCAGTGTTACCAGCAGAGCTTGTTTCCATTGCTTCACCTCCATTAACAAAAAATCTTGATACAGATATGCAGTTACATCTTATGAGGACAGAACTTTATTCATCATATTCTAAAAACTTGATGTGATGCTAGGTTTGAAGTTCTCACGAGGAAAACTTACTAATATTGTACCCAATCATGAGAATTAAGGGCCTTTTGAAGCGACATGAAGCTCCCTCAGGAAAAGGTCAAATTTAGTATTAGAAAAAGATTCTTCAGCTATAGGGGGGTAATAGGCACTGGAACAGACTTCCCATGGCAGTGGTCATGGCACTGGGCCTGCTGGAGTTCAAGACTCATTTAGAAAATATTCTCAGAATAGGATTTAACTTTTGAGTTTTCCTGCGTAGAGCCAACAGCTGGAATTGATTACCCTTTGAGTCTCTTCCAACTCAGAATATCTTATGAGAAAAGGGAAAAAAATATATATATATATATATATGTATATATGTATATATATTCTGCTTGTGGTGTATTTGATGAAGTGCAATCAGTGATTTTCTGTCAGTATATGATGTGCATAATATGGCTATTATTATAGTATTTAATGTTGCTTTAATAATATTTAATTTCATAAAGATGCTATGATCAAGCAATAAACTATGTTTCTCATTTACCTGTTAACAAAGATGACATAAATAAGCTGGCTGGTATACCAAATGTACACTCTATTTCATTTTTTTTTTAAATTAGCAAAAATTCTAATTAACAGATTGACAAAGTATCACTTTCAGGAAAGCCAATAGGAGGTGTAGATCCTGACATTTTCTACTTTTCAAACCCTATTTTGTAGTGCTGATGAATGCCGGGAAACAAATTGTAATTCATAAGCATGCTGTATACAATACAATACAGACAAGACCACTGAAGACCAAAATTGAAAAGGAAAAACAGAAACAAACAAACAAACAAACAAACAAACAAAACACATTCTAGAAATGTTTCCTTATTTGTTTAGCTTGCTCTGAAAATAATTCTTTCTATTTATTTCAATGGAAAAAGAAAGAGTACAATAACTTTTTGATAGACCAAATTCTCAGCTATAAAACATAGATTTTCAGCATAGAATCTACCATTAGCTATACATTTTTCCCAGTGATGAACAAGTGTCTGCGCTCTGTATTTATAAAAAAAACTGCACCACTGGAGTTGACTCAGTTTTTCTTCCACCACTGTTGAAATGCACCCCTCCACCATCTCACTGTGTTCATATCCACTGTTTGGTCTCCATGAGCATTCATGAAATGTTCTGAAAGAAATATCAATGGTGTAATTTTTTCCCATATAAAAGAATTCACTTCCACACTTTTGCTTCATGTGCTTCCATGTCAGATGCCATTCTGTCAGACTGTCCCTCTGCTGCCATCCATTGCACGGAAACAATATGTAATGAAATATTGGTGGGAAGATTCAACCTCTTTTGCCATATCACCAACGTATGTCTCTATGGGACAATACAATAAAATAGGAGGTATTACTTTTGGAGCAACTCTTTCATTGTAGCATCTTGTTGAATCTCCCCAAAATCTAATTTTGATGTACTGACAAGACTTTAGAATTCAAATAGAAGACTGATCCATGTAAACACACGATTTTTCTGTACTTGGTAAATGACTCCAGCACTAGCTGAAACCTTCGTTGGCTGCAGTATCTTCAATGTACTGCATTGAAGCATCAGCTGAAATTTTGTTTGATCTTCAACAAATGACATTTAGACCTATTAAAGCATTTTTCTTGTTCATTCATCTTGTTAAACTAAATCATATTATTCTGAGAAATAAAAGACTTAAATAGAAAGCTACAGGGATGTGAGTATGCCAACAGTTTCTTCTGTGTAGTGAAAAAACTCTCAGTAAAGATCAAATACATGGTGTTTCTGAATGCTGGTATTAGTATCGTTGGATGCAGATTTACATTTCTAGTCATATATTTCTTTAATTGTTGTCTTCCAAAGAAGTAGCATTTTCTATTATTACTGTTTAAGTCATTGTGATGCAAGTGTACTCAGCAAAGTACATTAAATGAAAAGTGAGGAGGAGAGCCAGAGAGAGCATTAATATTTTTATAGATCTCATACATCACAAGTTTGCTTTATGAAAGGAGGCTTCAAGACAATTTTTAAGTGCCAAATCTTAAAATGAAATAAAGAACAGCACAAATATTATAATACTGCTTAAGATGTTTTCCAAGGGCTTACCGTTTAGGTTTACTAGACCTTTTATTTGAGGTGTGCTTTACAGACCTCATGATAATAGTTGCTCCTGAAAGAGATTACCATTTTGAAATGCACACATTTTTAGCTTGATAGCTTCCTTGTTATATACTTTATTTCTCTAAGCTGTGTGTTCCTAGTCTCCAAACTATGTTTCATACGAAAGTAAGTATAACATCACATTTGAATATTTAAGACATTTTTTAGCAATTTTAAGCAGTATTATCACTGCCCATTATAAAACCATACCAAACAAGACAAAAATGTTGTCAACTGTGGTTTAGTATTTTGTGTAATTCTAAGATCAGTATATTTTGTAAGGATTTTCAAAACCACTGTGTAAGATATGTCTGTCTGAGTTTCTGTAACATGTTAAACACACGCAAGAGCAGAAATTAGACACTTTGCACTTGTTTAAACTATTTATGATTGTAATTATTCTCTTTATTCAATTATTTGATGAAAGATAGAAAACAGGTTCATATTAACAACCATGTAATAAATAAACACGAGAATCATCTTTACAGCTATTGAAGAGAATATACACCATATTCTCTTTTCTCTGATGAATTTGATATTTGTAAGTGCTCACACAAAAAATTCTAAAATTATTCAACTATTTAGTGAATGAGCATACCAGCATAGTTTTAGAGCATTAAATAGTGTTTTAAAATGCTCATTAAAATGTCTTATTGTTGGAAAAGTTTTTTAATTGTATTGGATGAACTCTAACTTTGTTTTTCAAACAAGAAAGAAATAGACAAAGATGAGAAGTACAGTTGTATCTAGTCATGCAACAAAAAATTTGATTTTCTAAATTCGCACAATCACACAATATTTTGGGTTGGAATAATCTTTTGGAGATCAAGTTACAGCACTCCTGCGATAGGTAAGAACATGTATCACTAGATCAGGCTGCCCAAATCTTCATCCAGTCAGACCTTGAATAGCTCCAAGGATGGGCATCAATCTCTCTGGGCAGCCTATGTCAGTGCCACACAACCTTCAGAAATAAAGGCTTTTTCCTTATAGTTAATCTAATATAAATCTATCCTCTTTGTTAAAGACTATTGCGCTTTGTCATATCACTACCTGTCGTAAAACATGTCTTTCTGTATTTCTTATAGGCCCCCCTTTTATTGAAAATCTTCAGTAAGATCTCTCTTTACTCTTGGCTAAACAACCCCGCCTTTCTCAGCCTGTCTTCAGATGCTTCAGCCCTTTATTCATTACTGTGGATCTCCTTTGGTCCATTCAGTCTCAAGTCAGTGCTGAGATCCCCAAAGCTGAATGCAGTACTCTAGATAGAGTTTAATAAGAGCAGAATATAAGGGAACAATCATCTCCCTCACCATGCTGACAACATTTATTTTCTATGCAATCAAGGGTATAGTTGGTTTTCTGATCTGCAAACATAAACTACCAGCTCATGTCTTCATCTACTAGTATCCTGAACACTAGTCTGACAGGTTACTATGAATCCATTTATTCCTATACTGATGATTTTTTTTTTTAAAGAAGAATATTTTTTTGTTGTTGTTTTGTTTTGTTTTTTTTTCCTGTCTTAAACTCTGCTGATCATAATTTCTGCCTAGATTTTTGGCTTTCCTACATTCAATTTTCCTTTAGTTTGTGATAAACATTTACATATTTTTAGAAATTTGGAGCGTAAGAAAAAGCCAATATGCTTTGTAGACAGCTACACAGAAGATAAATTCTATATACATATTTCTGAGTATATATACCTGTATGTACATATATTCAGGTTACTGTGAAGACTGGGTAATTATGAAGCATGCAACATCAACCTGATTACCTTAATATTCTTCAAAGATGAATGATGTAAGCAGTAAACATTTGCAGAAGCTAAATCCATAGATTTCAGCAGAACTGGCTTTTGTGCTGCTCTCCAGAGCAGAACTATGTTCTCATTCCAGTTCTATTTAAAACAGAAAAAAATAAAAAAATAGAACTACAAGATATATGTATATCTACCTTCAGTTTGAGAGTGACTGATCATGTTGTATTTTAGATTAGTAAGTGAAAGGAATGGAATGTCATTGAACACTGCATACAGCACTCAAAATCTACATTTTCCTTCATAACAAAATTACAATGCATTGATTCCAAGAATTCAACATGTACTTCAGCTGGAATAAAAATGATGGATATAGTGCTTAGATAAAACAATGGTGGGCACCCAAAAATCCTTTGGACCAGCTTGTCTTTTGATTTATTAATAAAGATTACATTCTGTGAAGAGCAGCATGCATTTATTATTTATTAGTATTACTCTGAGCCTCTGCCAATCTTCATCTCTTTCTTTGTGTCCTTGCCCAGTCTATTCTTAGTATGTGTTCTCAATATTCTCATTTAAAATAGCTGTAAAGAAATATGCCCAGATTTCTGCCAGCTTTGACTTCATTCTGTCTGTCCAATTCAGATTTTACTATCATTTTAAAAAACACACTCTTGGTTTTGTTTCTTATTACTATATCAGTACACTGTATAAATATTCTCAAACTAAGCAAGCCTTTGGAATAGTATCCATCAGTCCAAACAGAATTATTCCCACCTAAGTCAATTTTCTGATCTTGGTTTTCTCACAAAATCAAAATTGTTCATCTTGTCCAATAACTGGGAAATGGCAGTGTGCCATAAGTGGACAAGCTGACTAACCAGTTCTGTGGCCTGAGAAGCCATGGTTTTGGGTATCAAGGTCTTCCAGGGTCCTGGAAGTGATCAAAGCTGAATTTTCTAGAGAATAACTATTTGTTCTGGTATATTGGTTTCTGTTCTGTTGTGATGACCCTCTTATTGTTTTGACACTGAATTCCCCTTTCCTAAGACTGCATGTGATCATCACAGAGTGTTAGCAAAATTTTATTTTGCTGGCTTTTTGTCTTTTTTCCTCCAGTTCCCTATCTTTTCTTACAAAATTACTGCTGTCACATGAAATGAACAACAAATCGTATTAGCCTTGTGTTTTCTAGCAATGAGTAGATCCTTGTCTGCCCACTTCATTTTGTCCCATTTCACTTGTGCTAGCTGTCTGATTTGATTTCAGGTATTTTAGTTAAATACAAAGAAGGGAGATGTGTATTTTTTCCTGTTTGATTATTTGCCCATCACTTCATTTATTTGCTCAGGTCTGTGTGGGAAAAAGTTAGCTGTTCTTAGAATAATTTGAATTATTTTTTCATAGAGTTTCTAAGTCTACATTCTGAGAGATTTCCTTTTCAGTGATCTAAGGCAAATGTAATTAGAAATGCTAGGGAAAGAAAACATAATTTTGTGACATTCAAAAGCAGAGATATCAACCTGATTTGGATGACCTAGGGCATGTCTTTCTATTTATTGCGGTTACACTGAACTTCTGTATTGATTGAAACTGAGGGGAAAGAGGAAAGAAAAAAAAAGAAAAAGAAAAAGAAAGAAAGAAAAAAAAAAAAAAAAAAAAAGCAGCCACTAAAATTATAGTTAAAATGATAACTGACAATCAAAAATTAAGTTATATTGTATCCTACTAGTTAACAAAATATAGGATAAAAGCAAGTCTAACAAGGCTTCATATATAACCATACTGGTTTCAGTGATGCTGATCTTTATGTTTAATATCTTCCTTGTTCTGAAACAATTTCAGGCACTGGCTCAGTGTGGCTCAGTGAAACACTCTAAATTAATTTATTTGACTTTTGAATCCTAATGAACTAATATTCTGATACATATTCACCACCATTTATATTTTTTCTTAAGTGAACATTTGAATGAAGCTGTCAATGACAAAAAAGATTTTATTCACTTCTTTGTATGTTTCAATATATCAGTTTACTCGAATTATTTTGAAATGTTTGAACATTATGTGAAGTCATGAAATACAGCTTGAATATATAGAGATTTCTGTAATAATTTATTGTTGTTTCTTACTCGGGTTAAATAACTTTCTTTGTAGCGTATCAATAAAGAAAGTAAAAGAAAAGTAGCTATGTATGGAAATGATGGAATATGATTAAAAGATGTAGGGATAATTATGAGACTGAAGTATACCCAAGAGAGCCATCAGTGAACTAAACACAATCTTATGCATTTCTTGTTAGAAGCTATGTATTTTGGGTTTGTTTGTTTATTTGTTTGCTTTTCTTTTGATGATAAATCTAAATGAACATACAGACAGCAGGAAAATATGGTAGTTATTGAAGATTGCGTTATAAATGAAAGAAATACAGAATCTCTAAGAGTAGTTAATAGTTACTTATAAGGTACTGATACACATAGCATCCTCTAATAAACTAAATTTCTGTGCAGGAAAATGTAGGGTTTATGTGCTTTCATTTGTCAACTACACCAACTATATTTAATAAGACAAGGGAAAAAAAAAAAAAGCATTATTTACATAAAGGTTTGATTTTTTGTTTTTTGTTTTTTTTCAAACCCTTATGTGACATTAGATCCATTCCTTGATACATTGTCTGATATTCTGATTTATTTAAGTGGAAGGGGTTACAAATCTGTCAATTTGTATCTCAGTTTGTTCAGCAGTGTTCTGGGCAGCAGTAAAAAGGGGGTGGCCAGCAGGGAGGGGAAGGTGATTGTCCCGCTCTACTCAGCCCTTGTGAGGCTCCATTTGGAGGACTGCGTCTAGGCCTGGGACACCCAGAACAAGATAGATGCAGAGCTCTTAGAAGGAGTGCAAAGGAGTGCCATTACGATGATCAGAGGGCTGGAGCACCTCTCCTGTGAGGAAAGGGTAAGGGAACTAGCTTGAAGAAGAGCAGGCTCAGGGGAGACGTCATTGAGGCCTGCCAGTACTTGAAGGGAGCTTAGAAACAAGAGGAGGAACAGCTGTTTATGAGTATAGTGATAGGACAAGGGGGAATGGTTTTAAACGGAGACAGGGGAGGTTTAGGTTAGATATTAGGAGGAAGTTTTTCACACAGAGGGTGGTGTCACAATGGAGCAGGTTGCCCAAGCAGGTTGTGGATGCCCCATCCCTGGAGGCATTTAGGGACAGGTTGGATGTGGCTCTGGGCAGCCTGGTCTGGTGGTTGGTGACCCTGCACAGAGCAGGGCATTTGAAACTAGATGATCATTTTCAACCCAGGCCTTTTCAACCCAGGCCATTCTATGTTCTTTGAATCAGTGCTGAGAGTAGTTAACCTTTTCATTAATAGTGCTTAGGAAAAATCATCAAGGCTGTCTCAAAGAGACTGTGACAATTCTAAGAGAAGGAATGAATTGAACTAAGCTCAGTGAAAGTGAAGAAAGAGGCAAGATAAGAATGACATAAGAATGGAATCCAAAGTCTGTGAAAATTAATACAGTATCATAAATAAATTACAATTGAGGAAAACACAGAAGCCGACGAGACTCAGTTCAACATTAGAGCTAGTAAAATTTTACAAAGAGTATGTAATTGATCTAACTGATGAGTAACATGATTTTTCTGTAATGTGAATACACATACATATCTAATAAATATATGTATTAAATTTTTTATTTAAAATATTTATTTTACAAAAATGTAATGATGTGGAATATTACTAGAAATCATTCAAGGACTATTGCTGAAGCAGAAAATTTCACCAGTTGTCAGACTTTTAGCCTTCAGATGCTTCTGGTATCAAGTGAATGTGTGATGTTCTGTTCTTTTTCCTAAATGTACAATTATTTTATCATTCTTGTTCAGACAAAACAAACATATAAAAAAAAGCCTCAGTCTTTATGAAAAGAGAAATAGTTAAATCATTACTACATTGTCTTATGAATCATAGAACTCTATTTCTAGATCAGAGAAACCTGTCCTGAGTATGAAAATACACATAAGAACAGTAGCTGCGCATGTATTCTGTTTATTTTTTCCTGTCAGAGAAATTTTCTAAATTTTTCATAGCTTGATGCATAAGAGGGATGAGATCATAAATTGCATAGTATCACTGTTGACTTTTTAAATTTAATTTACTTAATAAAGCTTAAAACATAAATGCCATGTAATGCAAATTCATGTTTAGATTCATCGGAGTTCTCTTGAAGAAAAAAAATTAACAAAAAATGGATCTGTAAGAACACTGTAATTGTTAGATGACATTGTTTCTAACATCCACATGCTTATTTTTGTTCTTTTAAAGACAGCAGTCCAAATATGTAATATATTGATTTATTATTATTATTATTATTATTATTATTTTCTATTATGAACAACTATTTGTAGCTAGTAGAGAAGAAAACGTGGTGCAACATGGTGGGACAGCTCGCGTGACTGGAATGTTGTCATGGAGGGCTATGTGCTTTTTAGGAAAGATCGGCTGGCTAGGCGGGGTGGTGGAGTTGCTCTTTATGTGAGAGAGCAGCTAGAATGTATTGAACTCCACCTGGGGGAGAGCAGTGTAGCAGTGGAGAGCTTGTGGGTGAGAATCAAGGGGCAGGCTGGTAAGGGTGGCACTGTTGTGGGTGTGTACTACAGGCCTCCTGATCAGGAGGAGGAGTTTGATGAGGCCCTCCATAAGCAACTGGATGCAGCGTCACGTTCCCAGGCTCTGGTGCTTATGGGAAGACTCACCTCTGTCCCTGGAAAGGTGATGGAACAGCTTGTGCTGGATGCCATCTCCAGACAAGTGGGAGAAAAGGAGGTTATCAGGAGTAGTCAGCATGGGTTCACCAGGGGGAAGTCGTGCTCAGCCAACCTGGTAGCCTTGTGTGATGTTGTCACATGCTGGGTGGATAGGGGGAGAGTGGTAGGTGTAGTCTACCTTGATTCTAGAAAGGCATTTGATACTGTCTCCCATGACATCCTTATAACAAAGCTGAGGAAGTGTGGAATAGACGAGTGGACAGTGAGGTGGGTTGAGAACTGGCTGACTGGGGTCGTTGTTGGTGGTGCAGAGTCCGGTTGGAGGCCTGTAACCAGCGGTGTTCCTCAGGGGTCGGTGCTGGGTCCTGTCTTGTTCAACATCTTCATCAGTGACCTTGATGAGGGGATGGTGGCCACCCTCAGCAAGTTTGCTGATGATATGAAGTTGGGAGGATTGGCTGACATGCCTGAAGGCTGTGCTGTCATTCAGTGAGACCTGGACAGGCTGGAGAGCTGGGCAGTAAGAAACTGGATGAGGTTCAACAAAAGCAAATGTAGAGTGTTACACCTAGGGAGGAATAATTGCATGCACCAGTACAGGCTGGGGGATGAGCTGCTGGAGAGGAGCTCTGCAGAGAGGGACCTGGGCGTCCTGGTGGACGACAGGTTGACCATGAGCCAGCAGTGTGCCCTCGTGGCCAAAAAGGCCAATGGCATTCTGGGGTGCATAAAAAAAGAGCGTGTCCAGCAGGTCGAGGGAGGTGATCCTCCCCCTCTACTCTGTCCTGGTAAGGCCTCATCTGGAGTACAGTGTCCAGTTCTGGGCTCCCCAGTACAAACAAGACAGGGATCTCTTGGAGAGACTCCAGCGAAGGGCCACAAAAATGGTGAAGGGCCTGGAGCATCTCTCCTATGAAGAAAGGCTGAGTGAACTGGATCTATTTAGCCTTGAGAAAAGGAGACTGAGAGTGGATCTAATCCAGGTCTATAAATATCTGAGGTGTGGGGGCCATAGTGGTGAGTCCAGTCTCTTTTCAGTGGTACATGGAGACAGGACAATGGGGAAACGGACACAAGCTGCAGCATAGGAAGTTCCACACAAATGTGCACAAGAACTTCTTTACGGTGAGGGTGACGGAGCACAGGAACAGGCTGCCCAGGGGGGTTGTAGAGTCTGCTTCTCTGGAGATGTTCAAGTCTCATCTGGATGCCTACCTGTGCGACCTGGTGTAGGGAACCTGCTTTGGCAGGGGGGTTGGTCTCGATGATCTCAAGAGGTTCCTTCCAACCCCTGCAATTCTGTGATTCTGTGAAAGCTTCAATAAAGCTGTATGCATTATAAAATGCCTATGAAATTAATTTATTCTGGTAAGAATGTAACAGAAATATTAAAGTAATTTCAGTTTCAGGGGAAATACTGAAAACATGTTTGTGTATGAAAATGTTAAAACAATTTATTTCATTTTCTAAGTTAGGTTAACAATTTTTCTATTAGCTCTAATTTAGAAAATCTCTAGTTGCTACATTCCGGGAAAATCAGTGTTTCATCTTCTATACAATCTAAGCCAGTCTTACGCATAACATATACGTCACAGCTTTACTTTATGTTCCATTTCATTAAAATTATGCACGTATAGGCAATTAAGGAGTTTTTGCAGATTTGTGAATGCGATTATAAGAGAGGCATGAGAGATAATCATTAGTAGTGTTGATTACTGCCATCTCGCAGGTATTTTTTTCAGCCTTACTGTACCAAACTGGAAAACATGCACCAGCAAACACTGAATCAGTGATGTTTTAGTCAACAAACAATCTAGTAAGATGACAGTTTCCTAGGCTTATATGATGTTGTTACGCAGGTTTAGTAGCAAAGATTTAAAAAAAAAAAAAAAAAAAAAAAAGGTGAGTTTTGTACTTTAAAGTGTGCTATTTAATACATTTGGAAAAGAAACGTTGAGCATTTCTGGAAGCCTAAGTCCAGTGTGTTAATAGACTTTGGGAAAACATCTTGGAGAAGTGCTGGAAAGAATGTAATCCTCTGTTTATAATCATAAAGAGAAATTAAAACATTATTGAGCATGTTTGTATTTTACAGCTAAACTTTACATTGTTATTCTAAAATGTATGAGAAAGTTGGAAAAAAAAAGTTAGGTATTAAAAATAAAAATATTATACATGTTATTATTGACAACTGTCTTGACACTGCAAAAATTTGGGATAGTTAAAAATTTTTATCACTACCACATAGCACAGAGGATTAGAATTTGTACTGATACCAAGTAATCCCTTAATTTCTTGCATTAGTTCACAAGCAGAGGGTTGGTGAGTTTTGGTGGTATGTATAACTCTGTAGCTGAAGTCTTGTACTCTCCCCTATTCACAGAATAGCAGATTCACAGAATCACAGAATAGTTCAGGTTGGAGATGATCTCTGGAGCTCATCTTACATGCCATCTGCTCAAGATGGGATATCTAGAGCCACTTACCTTAGATTATGTGCACATGGCTTTTGGAGATCTCCAAGAAGGAAGGTTCTGCAACTGTTCCAGTGCATAGTCACCCTCATGGGAAAGTGTTTCCTTATGTTCAAAAATAACCTCCTGTGTTTCAGTTTGTGCTTGTTTCTTCTTGTCCTGTCAGTGGCAATTGAAAAGAGCACTGCTTAGTCGTATTTGCATCTTCCTTTCAGGTATTTATAGACACTGGTACTATCTTCCCAAAACTCTTCTTCTCCAGGCTGAATAATCCCGGTTCTCTCAGCCTCTGCTCACTTTAATCATCCTGGTGGTCTTTTTTTTTTGAACTGTTTCAGTATTTTCATGTCTCTCCTGTACTGAGGAGCCCAAAACTATACACAGCTCTCTGGGTGTGGCCTCACTGCTGCTCAATAAAGAGTGAAAGAGTCACCTCCCTGGATCTACTGCCAGAGTTTTGCCTAATACACAGTGCATTATGCAGAGGCACACTTCTGTCTCATGGTCAAGTTAGCAATAAACAAGACCCCCAGATTCTTTTATACAAAGCTGCTTTCCAGCTGCCTGACTCTAAACAGGGATTGGTATGCAGACTTGTTCCTTTATAAGTGCAGGATTTTCCACTTGAACTTCATGAGATTCTTGTCAGCTTATTTCTCTAGCCTGTTGAGGACTTTCTGGATGGCAGCATGACCCTCTTGAGGGTGGATCAGCTATTGGCTGTAGTTTCATGTCATCTGTGAACTTGCTGAGGGTACATTCTGGTTCCATCATCCAGATCACTAATGAAGTTGTTAAACAGGAATGGACCCAGAATAAACCCCTGAGGTACACTACTACTGCCTAGCTTCCAGCTAGACTTTGTACCACTAATCACCGCTCTCTGTGTCTGGACATTTAGCAAGTTTTTGGTTCACTTCACTGCTTGCCCATTGAGGCCATTTTTCAACAGCTTATCTGTGAATATCTGAAGGGGAACACTGTCAAAGTCCTTACTAAAGTCCTGGAAGACAATAACCACTACTCCCTCCTTATCTCTTGGGCTGGTCATTTTATGATAGAAGCTTATCAGATAAGTCAGGCATAATTTCTTCTTGGTGAATGCATGCTGACCGCATCTGATGATTTTTGCTTCTGGTTTCTCATATACCTCGTTTCCATAATTAGCTATTCAAATTCACATGCATTATTCTGAGTACTACTTGTAAGTTTGACTTCTTGTATTTATTTTTTTAAAAGAATATCATAAAGAATGTTAAAGGTCACATGGAAATTATATCTAGAAATTTTGAAGAAAAGAAAAACACCTTTATTTTTGCAGGAGGAAGAGGGGAGATGAGAAGACATTTGTACAGAATGATTTACCTGTGCAAAAGTATCAGCATACTCAAATAGTTTGTAAACCTGAAGAGAAGGAAGGGTGGAGTTGCACAGACAAGAATTTTAAGTGTCAAAAATATATATCGCTTAGATATATATGGCCATATAGGTCACAGTATGGAATGGAATAAACTCTAAAATTAGAAGCCTCCTGAGAACTTTTGCAACTAGCAAGCTGTATGTTAGATAGTCACCTCTTGTCTGCCTGCATTTTCATGCAGATAACATTAATAATAATAATAAGAAAAAGGTTTTTGTTAAGGAATTGCTTACTGTAAGCATATAAAAATAATTTCCTGCTGTCACCATTCTCCTTTCTTGTTTTCTCTATCATATATTGTATCCTGGGAGCAGCATTGCTTCTAACAAGTTTGAGGTGGTTATTTGATATACTTCCATTATTATTATTATTATTGTTGTTGTTATTATTATTATTATTATTTCAAAATGAAATCTTGTTCTTTAAGAAAAGTTATATGATTATAATAGTAAATTGCAGGCTGTGAGATGAAGACGAGTTTCAGTAGTGCATTCTTCTCTGATATTCTCTAGTGTACACCAGTTAGCTCACAGATGTGAAGTTATATCTGGATATAGTATAGTAGTACAGGTTGCTCCAAAAGTAATGCCTCCTACCTATTTTGATGGAAATTACAAAAGCTACATGTAGCACAATAACACTATTTGATAGAGCAAATTCTCAGCTACAAAAAAATGTTTTTCAGTTTAGTCACCATCATTAACTGATTTACTCAGATGAGTTTATTGAGATGATCTTTATTTCATGGTATCACAGCTGTGCATGACTTATCAGAATGTGATTTGTATTTCACACTGATGTCACCACTACTGAAATGCACCAGCCACCACCTCACTGTATTGACATCCACTGTTCAGTCTTCATAATGTTCAGCAAGCATCAATAAAAGTCAGTGGTGCCATTTTTTCTGCATGAAGGACTTCAGTTACCTTCATGCACATTTCCATGTCAGAAACTATTTTGTCAGATTACCCCTCTGCTGCCATCTGTCACATAGCAACAAAATGGAATGGAATATTGGTGGGAATATTCAATCTCTGCTTCATACTTCCAACATCTGTCTCTGACATTGTTAGCCAACACAATAAAATATGATGTATCTCTTTCAGATCAGCTTTCATATAAATATACTATGTATTTAGAAATAATGGCTTTGTTTGCTCAGAAGGAAAGAAGAAAGAAAGGAAGGAAGGGAGGAAGAAAGGGAGGAAGGAATATTAAAGTACAGAGAAAGTTTCATTAGTGATCATGCAGTTTAATTTGTTAATTTGTTCATGGTGCTTGGTAAGTCCAGTGCTCTTCCTGTTGTCTTCAGTCTAGTAAAATATCAAGCTGTCTTTATCCTAAGATTAAGGAGTGCAATGTTAATGCTGATCTTTGCTCCTCTCTCTTTATGGTCCACTTGTGGTCATTTTTCATTAACATACATTTATACTTTTCTCATTCTTCACCAGTCTGCAAGTTCACATTATATATGATTTTACAGAGTATGTCAGATCATTGAGTCATAGAATCACAGCATAGAATCACTGTTTGAGCTGGAAGGGATAATTTTGATAATAAAGATAATTTAGTCCTAATCCCCTGCAATAAATGAGTAAATTACAGCTAGATACAGCATCTCAAAGCCCCGTCAAGCCTGACCTTGAATATCTTCAGGGATGGGGTGTTCACCACAATTCTGAGCAACCTGTTTCAGTGCTTCATCACTCTTATCATTAAAAACTTTTCCACTACATCCAATCTGAATCTCCCCTCCTTTAGTTTAAAACCATATTCACTTGTCACATCACAACCGATTCTGCTGAAGAGTCTGTCCACTTCTTTCTTTCCAGCCTTCCTTTAGATACTGAAAGGCCACTATCTGCTCTCTGAGGAGCCTTCTATTCTCTAGGCTGAACAGCCCCAGCTCTCTCAGTCTGTCCATAAAAGAAGTGTTCATCCTTCAGATCATTTTTCTGGCCCTGTTCAGTATGTGCTCCACTGGTCTTATTTTATCCTGTACTAAGTACTCCATATCTGGGCATACAACTCCAGGTTGAGGTCTTGGTCTTACCAGCACAGAGTAGTGGGGCAGGATCACCTCCCTCAACCTGCTGGACACACTTATTTTGATGCAATCCGGGATATGGTTGGCTTTCTGAGCTGCAAGAGTGCATTGCTGTCTCATGTCCAGCTTGCCATCAACCAGTACTCCCAAGTCCTTTTTGCAGGGCTGTGTGGCTGCACTCTGTCCTTACATCCCCCAGATTTGTACTGATAGTGAGGGTTGCCATGACCCAGATGCAAGAACTTGCACTTAGATTTATTGAACCTCACGAGGTTCTCCTGGACCCACCTCTCGAACCTGTTTAGGTATCTGTGGATAGCATAACATGTTGGCTGCACTGCACAGTTTAGTTTCATCTGAAAATATGCTGAGAGTGCACCTGATCACACTGTTCATGTCATTGGTGAAGGTACTAAAGGACGTCAGTCCCAATACACACACAATGGACACCACTCATCACTGATGTCATTTGGACATTGAACCATTGACCAATACTCTCTGGGTATGACATTGTAACCAGTCCCACACCCAAATAATAGTCTACCCTTTAAGTCTGTATACTTCCAATTTAGGGAGAAGGATGTCATTGAGGGAACATGTCAAAGCCCAGATAGATGACATCAGTTGCTCTTTCCTTGTCTACTGATGCAGTTAGTTCATTGTAGAAGGCCACTAAATCATCAAGCAGGACTTTCCATTAGAGAAGCAATGCTGATTGCCTTGTATCACCCTCCTCTCTTCCATGAACCTTAGCTATTCTAAGGCATAAGTTCCAGAGGATCCATTCTGTCATTTTACTTAGCAAGATGCTATTGCTACCTGTAAAATCAATTTTGTCTGAAGATTTTTAATTGAGTATCATAGTGCTTTGTATAGCTGAGGGGTCTCTCATCTCAGGCTTGCCTCTTTTCTGACAGCCCCATGAGGGATCCTCTTCACCTACATCTCTACTTCTCATGGTTTGTGCCGTTGCACTGGAATTGCATTTCAGTACATATGCCATAGCACTGAGTATTTAATAGCTCACTCTGAATAAAGTAACCTCTTATTATAACTGTATAAGAGCTGTGGCTGTAACGTAGAAAAGTAAGCAAAGGTAAGCCAAATTATTGATAACCACCTGTTAGAATAAAATTGCTGTCAAAGCTAAACCAAACAAAGAAAAAAAAGCTGCAGGCATGTTAAAAAACGGGTTCAGACAGTGCAAGAGTCACAAATCTCAGTGCTGAGACTATGCAAACAAAATTTAAAACTTGTTACTAGCAGTACAGTGCCAACATTACTGGGCTACTGTATTGCACTAATTTCCATTTTGTTCTGTCTCTATATTAATCTATTTTACACACATTGCATGGTTTTCAGCATCAGGACTACTGAAATTTCCTGTATTGTTTGGTGTCACTTTTATTAATTATGTACAGCTAGGATCTACTTACACAAAACCATATTCGATACTACTGATTATTTTCTACATAGAAGAGACAATGTTTTATGTGATGGACAGAGACAACTAGGAAGACAAAACCTCTTTATCAGATCTGTGCTCTATTGGGGCAAACTAAATAAAGAGAACAGCATGCTACAAAAAGGTATGGATGCTATAGACAGATTGGCAATCTTTTCTGTATGCACTGAACATATTCTTGAGAAAAGTAATATGATGGTGGTCTTTCATCATCTCAGAAATGGAAAACAAATGTTTTACAGGAGGTGCAGATAATTCTGTGAGCACTTCTCAATCCCAGTCTCAGATAGGGCAGTATAGCATAGCGGCCATTCTGCCATCACAGGGCAACGTCCTCAAGATTGCTTCATTAGCAGTGGATATCTGCTAAAGAGATGATGAGTTTGCCCATGCCTAGGCAGAGCAAGCTTGTTAGGAGCTGCATGTGCTTGTGACAGTTATCTGCTTCTCTTTGAGCATTTTTTGGTACAAACTCATTTCTGACAGTATATATGTTTTCTTAGCTCACCTTTTTCTCACCACACTTAATGTCATGATGTTTCCAAGTAAAATATTTTTCCAAAAAAACACCTCACGTTGTTAAACATGTGCCCATTTGACTGAGCACAGAGGCATCTGGGCTAAACAGGGAATGGATTTCTTTTATTTTTCAAGGAAAAAGCACATATATGTATTTTATAGATTCAGTCATCAAGCAAAATAAATAAATAAATAAATAAATTCTTGTTATTGTATCTCTTTCTTTATGGGTTTCAAGGGAACACCTTTGATGTATGCTTCATCCCCAGAAAATTCATAAAAATAAGCTTTATACTTGCCTTGAGATTTCATGGTTTTCATTTTAACACTGCTTTTAATCAGATTGATGAGGTATAGCTGAACATTGCATTCTACACTACTAGCTTACTTGGTTATTTTTTAAATGGTGTTAATCCAGGCAGGGCTTTTCATTAAAAATATTACTGTCCTTATAAATCATTTTAAATGCACCATATAATTTTGGAGATTGTTTTGTTGTTGTTGTTGTTGTTGTTTGGCAACTTGTTTTTACTATATTTGTTTTTACTTTGGCTTTTTTTTTTTTCCCTTTTTCTAATTTACATTAATAAAAACAAAAACCATCGTATACTTGCAACATTTGTTTTTCATTTTTCTATTTTTCTTTTAATTTCCCATTACATGCAGACCTTAGACTAACTTGAAAAGAATCTTAAATTTAATTTGTATTCATTATAAACATGTGTAAGATGTTAAAAAAAATACTATTTATTAATAGGACAACATTGAAAAACACTAATCAGCGATCAGTGCACGTTGTGAAAATATAAGTTTGGGACACAATGCATAGATGTAGTTACTTACATACCAGTATATATATTTTTCAAATAGTTACAGTGGTGCTAATTATAGATCTTGTTTAAACTGTGTGAAATTCTACACTATCAGGGTATGACAGGCAAGATGAGCTCTAAACTCATTTTATCTGAAAGATAGCCTGAACACTGAGCTATCTGATTAACAATGAACAGAAGCCATGGTACAACCTGTGGCACAAGTGCCGGTAGTATAAAATCCATTTCCAGCATTTTTCACTATTTTCACAGTTGTGACAACATCTGCTGATTTTTAAATCTCTTAACTCAGGTTAGTATCATTAAATACAAAATTAAAATCTACAATAAACAATGAAGTGCGCTTGCTGTAGGTACCAATGTTTTAGTAACAGGGGGAATGCAGGGGATGACTCCTTCCAGAAGGTGTAGACAGTTCCTGCCAACTGCATCAGTCTCCATTGGACCCTCTGAAGGACACAACCAAGCCCATCAGTGGAGCTGGTGGTGCCTCTGTGAGGAAAGAAAGGGCAGAGTGGGGAACAAAAAACAAAGTGCAGCAGAGGGAACACCCAAGAGCAGAGAAGGCAGAAGGGGAGAAGGCACTCCATGGCTGAGCAGACATCCACACAACAACTCCTACACCGGGTCGACTCTGTTTCCTGGAGGGACTGTGGCACATGGAGGTTCCATACTGACACAGAAGAAAAGTGGAAGAGGGAAGGAGTGAAAAAGATAAATGGCTGCATACTGACCACATGCCTGTCTCCCCTGCACTACAAAGTAACGGGTAGGAGCATCAGGAGTGAAAAGTGCAGTTGACTTTGGGATATGTGTGAACAGGTGGAAAGGTATTGTTTTAATCTCTGATTTTGGATCTATCTCAATTAGTTAAAAATAACATTATTGTATTTCCTAATATTCCTCTCCTCCTCTTTTTTGGCCTGCAAAAGTAATTGATAAGTAACTTTCCTGCTTTTACTTTGACCCAACTCTCTCAGCCTCTGTCCTATTGAGGATGGTGAGAAAGCAAGTGTCTGTGTGAAAGTCTGGCTACTTGCCAAAACAAACACATCACAGTGATCAATAAGCTATCTGAGTCAGTATGTTCCTCATAAATTACCCTTGATAATAAAAGCCTCATTTGTTTCAGAGTTTGGATGTTAAAGCAGCAGTAAGCTTTTAATATCCTAAGGTTTACAAAAGTATGCCAGCTGAAACAAATATAGAGGCCAGAAGTCTGCTCCAAGTGTATGGTCACTTTTATGATAGATAAAGGGAGATAAATGTCATAATTTAAATGTAGAAAGAATTCTTGTTGAACAGGTTATAATTTTGGAGTAACCTTTTCATAGACAGTGCAGTTTTTATAGACTTTTAACTACAAGTAGGTTTTGACATGTGTCTTACTTTAGTATAAATATATATACAGAGAGAGAGAGAGATCTTACTATAATATATATGAAAGCTACTTACAGAATCCTCAGAGTAACTTACTCTGAGGTGACTAGTGAGCTCCTATATCATATAACCGAAGGTTGTCTACAACTTCCTTTATTATGACATCTATCTTGGACGTGTCTTCTTGGAGTCTTTTTCCAAAGCTGATATTTAAGATTTCAATGGAATTTTCATCAGATATCTCTGTAACAAATATTTTAAAATACAGATAAAGTAGAACTTACTTGAAGGTATTTTCTCAGTATTTTCTTTTGCTTTTCCTGGGATCAGTTACCCATAACTGAATACTGCAAGATGCCACTTCAGTAGCAGTTGATACTCAGCAGTAGATGCTTAAAAGAAATTCATCTGCTACTTTAGAGCTTAGCATTAAATGCAACTTTGTGTCCACTTCAGAAGTAACTTTCATCCTACCTTTCTTTATTTCATTTTTTCTTTCTTTCTTGAATTGGCTTTTTTATTGATAGAATACGTATGATTGCATTTATTTCATTTTTCTTTAAAGCTGAGGGCCCTGTTTTCTATGGTACCTGTTCCCACTTACTAAAGCACATCAGTTTTAGGATTAAATGTCATTCATTTATAGCACCTCTCCCTGGAGACTCTGGAATTCAATAGCTGAGTTCAGATACAAGAGTAGGAACAAATATACAGAAATAAAATCACAACGGAAGGGGCAAGAGGTGACCAGCTACCAGTAGATTCTCCTTATTTTGACATCACAGTGAAGAGAAGAAAGATGTTTGTGAAAGGCTTGATAATGTTTATTATCCTGGTTGTTTATTATGAGTAATTGACCTCTAGCTGGGTGGCTGATACAGAAAAGTCTTCAATAACTGTGCAGCTGGTGTTAGCCATACTGATACTTAGTTATTTCCTTCAATTTGCTACATAGCCACTATGGAGAGCTCCTCTGACATCTTCATAAGCAATTTTGTCAAATTGATGGTAAGCCAGAATGTTTCAGCTTTTGTACTGCTATTTTTCTATTTCTCTGTCTTGTCTACGTAGGAAAAGTACGGTCTCAGGTATTTAAAAGACAGAGCATGGGTTTTGAAAGTCAACGCTACTCTTTGTAGAAGCAGATCTGCTCACATGAAAGAATTTGATACATTTAGAGTCAGTAATTATAACCTTTTGATGAACAAACCATAGGTTATCTGTGTACTGTACCTCCAGGGAAAACATCTTTCGTGCAGTGTATGTGACATGTTCATAATACAAATTTACACTATTCGGATGTCATCTAGCTTGAGTCAAGGTCAGAGGTGTTTCCATGATGCTTGCCACTTGAAGCAAAAGTACTTAAGTTGTTCATGAATAATTTAAAACAACTTAGAAATACTGTGATCTTGTTTGATCTCTTACTGTTACTGTAACCATGATTGGTCCTTTCAGGCAGGATATTTAAGTCAGAACTAGACATATGGTTAAAATGTGTACAGATTCATTTGAATACTTTGAATCTGAAACATTATACACATAATATTTCCACTTTCAGCTTGCCTCTCTCATTTATGTCTGGTATGTTAATGTTGATTTGATGTAGGAAGAACTGATTTGTTTCAATTGCTGACTTACAGGAAGAAGTAGGGGGGAATCAAAGCTTGAAGTGGAAAATATATTATTCTAGTGAACGAGGAAAAGGCAAAAGACAAAGAACCTAGTGAAAACTGTGGCATGAGCTGTTACTGCGATAATGTAACTGTAAAAAGATCAGAAATTTTAACAAGAAATTTTACTGAAAACAATATCTTACATGCTGATTATTTAAGAAAAATGTTAAAAGAATTACATAGTTCTTGTTTTACTTCATTTACTATTAAAATTATAATTTTCAGTAAGAACTCCCTGTTCTGGGAAAGTTAACTTTCTTCTTATGCACTGTCTGATATTTCCAAGACTGGAAAAATGTCTTGTCATGGTTGCTCAGCATTTATTAGGGAAAAAAAAAAAAAAAAAAAAAAAAAAAGTAGAGAATTATACAGATTAAAAGCATAGTAGTAAAAAAATTACCATTATGTGGTTGGCATAAGTAAAATGTAGTAAAATAACAGCCTTTCCACGTAAAGAAATAACACCTGATTACAGTCCAGAAGCAAATTCCAATCCCATTAGTTTACATTATTTAGATACCTTCTGGAAATATTTAATATTCACTAATACAGATTACTTAGGTTCATTGCAAGACCAGTTTATGTAAAAGAGATACATGAATGTATTATCACTAATATGATTCAGAGAGCTGGAGCACCTCTCCTGTGAAGAATAGTCGAGGGAACTGGGCTTGTTTAGTTTGGAGAAGGGAATGCTCAGGGAAGACCTCATTTTGGCCTTCCAATTCTTGAAGGGAGAGTATAAACAGGAGAGCGAATGACTGTTTATGAGGGTGGATAGTGATAGGATAAGGGGGAATGGTTTTGAACTGAGATGGAAAAAGTTTAGGTTGGATATTAGGAGGAAGTTTTTCACACAGGATGGTGACACACTGCAACAAATTGCTCAAGGAAGTTGTGTTGTTTGGGTTGTTTAAAATGTCAGCTGTTGTCATGTTACCTTGACAGAAAACTTCTACAAGAATGAGCAGTGTGGTCTGTGAAGTAAAGTTTACTGATCACAAATAAACGTAGCTTGAACAACTTTGGTCATAAACACCAAATAGGTTTATAGCTTAAGGTTGAGATTGATAAATGGAATATGCTAAATAAAATCCTGAATAGGACAAATTGCTCAATATCTTTAGGCTATCTGTGAAACAGAAAATTTAAAGATTCATACCTTTATGCATTAGCCTGTGGAGACAATTTCACTTCTGAAATGCTTCAAGAGCGTTTGAGTATAATGGGCTTTGTACTGCCTGCCTTGAATGTACCCTGTAGAGAGCATTCAGCCCATTCAGCTTGAACTCCATTTTATCTAGCTCTTATCCATTAATTTTCTCCTGACCTTGGGCATAAAAAATATACACTTTTTATGCTTTGTTCTTTGTGTGGACAAAGAGGAATAGCATTACCCATCGATCACCATTATGAACAATACAGCTTAAAACAAACACAGGTCACATGCAGATATGTTAAGAGAAGATTTGTATTGATTTCACCACAGTGCTAAGTTAAAAGGAAAAAGCCTACCATATAAATGGTGAAAAGATATTTGAAAAATAACAATTGCTCTGAAGTGAACTGAAGAACTTTCCTTTATGGTTATTATTGATAAAAAATGTACTGAAATTTGTTTCTTTTTTTTTTTTTTTATAAAATCTACCTCTTCTTAATGTATTTATAGCCATACCTTAGATTTTGCTGCATACTATAGACACAGTGTCTGTTTATTTAACTGCTTCATTCTTTCTTGTAGAAAGCTTTTGTTGTTGTTGTTGTTGTTGTTAAAATGTTATTCTGATTCTATCCATTCATTTGAATTTAGTTCTAGAACTGAAATATTTAAACCATACTTTTAGCTGCAGTCACTCCTATTTGTTCTGTAACTCAAATTAACTAGCAGAATGCTGCTTTTCAGTACAACGAAACTGTATGTCTTGGTAGGAGATATGACTTGAATGTGCTAATTTGAATGTACTATGGTCCTGCACAATATCCTTGTAGACAAATATAAACTCATTCTTTTTTAATTATTTGTCCACCTCCAACTCATCTAAATTAACTTCATTATAGATTCACATTCTGCTGCTGTGTGTAGTGAAGCTTCTAGGAGAATTTTCACTTGAAATCATATTGACTAAAGGAATAAGGCAGGGAAGAACTTTCCTGTACTGTCCCAGAGTAAATACAAATTGGAAAGAAAAAAAAAAGAAAAAGAAAAAAGAGGAAACTTAGGACCTATTGTTCTGAAACAGTCTTAATAGGAGCAGACACAAAAGTCCTTATCTACTTGGAGTTAGAGTTGGAACAATTTGTGATAAGACTTTAATGGACTTTTCACTTAAGTGAGAACCTGGATAATCCAAAAGAGTTGTTCCATCGCTGCCTTCCTTTGCAAGAAGTCCAAGTAGACTGTTCACATCTCTAATACATTTTCCTTTTTAAAACTCTGAGAAGATCTAAACGAGACCAGGCCATCCCTCACTTCATAGAATTTGCACCCTTTTTCAGTTTCTGACTTGGGGCTCTGTATTACTGATAAAGAGGTAGAGAGGCATAAAAGATCTATTAACAACGTGGATCCTGTGAGGACTGGAAGGTATGAAAAAGACTCCTACTTTACAACTGCTGATCTGCTGCCCATGGGGACTGCCAGATCTGAAATGTTCCTGCTGCTGTACTTTCACTGTTAAGAGAGTTTACATGGGAGAAACTAATCAGTTAAACTACTCTGTTAGTGAAATTTTAGCTTTCCAATTCAGTTTTCTTACTACCATGTTTTCTCCCGCAGGAAAAGGTATAATCATGCTTAGGAAATTAGCAGGAAAAAAAAAGTCCAAGTTAGATTTCATTGCTGGTCAAAAAAACTATGTATGTTTTCTCGCATATTCAGTTACTCTACATGAGTCTTAATTCATGAAGGTATGCTAAAAATTTATGATGAAACTCGAGTGAATGTTCATAAGCGATTGTACCAGTTCAGTAGCCAGGTAAGTGACGATTTCCTTCCATTAATTTGAAAACAAGAATTAAGATATTTATTAAATCAGAGGTAACATCAATTACTGTGGAGAAATACAGCATGATGGTTTTGTTTTTGTTTTGTTTTTGTTAGCTTGTTTTATCATGGGCGAAGAAGTTCTTGTAAAGTACTATGTGCCAGGATTACTGGGATAACTGAAAGAAGCAATATGCGTAAGAACCATTTCTTAAAGAAAGACAAAGAGATCATAGTTTTAATGGATTAGGAATCTTTATTAAAATATTTTGGTATGACATATGGATTAACCCCCAGGAAATTCAGGAATAAATCTGGCAGGTGGTCTTCATCAAATTGTTTTCTCTCCTTAAGCCATTCCATGCTATCCTACTTATTACTGTGACTAAGCAGCTGTGAATGAGAATGAAATTTTATTATACATGATTTCTAATTTTGAGATAACTTTTGTAGTGTCTTTCAATAGTATTTTTCACATGCTTAGAGTAAATACCATTGTTGATTATATATTATATGTAATATTCCATATTCTTAGAATCATAGAACCACAAATATTGGAAAAGAGCTCCAAGATGGTCTAGTCCAACTATCCATATACTACCAATATTTCCCCACTAGACTGTTTCCCTTAGTAACACATCCACATTTCTTAAACACCTCCAGGGAAGGTTACTCAACCACCTATTGAAGCAGCCTGTTCCAGCACCTGACCACTCTATCAGAGAAGAAATTCTGTCTAATATCCAACCTGAACCTCCTATAATACAACTTGAAACCATCCTCTCTAGTTTTATCTCCAGTTATGCAGGAAAAGAGTCCAACCCCAACCCTGACACAAAAACTTTTCTGACAGTTGTAGAGAGGAATAAATTCTCCATTGAGCCTTCTCTTATCTAGACTACACAGTCCCAGTTTCCTCAGCTGCTTCACGCAAATCACCAGCTTCATCACACTTCTCTGGACATGCTTCAATGTCTTTCTTGTAATGAAAACTCATCACAGTACTCAAGATGCGGCCTTACTAGGGCTCAGTGCTCCTTCCCTGCTCCTTCTGGATTTTGAGACAAGCCAGGATGTCATTGGCCTTCTTGAACACCTGGGCTCACTGCTGGTTTTTGTTCTGCAGAGCGCTGACCAACACCCCCAACTCCATTTGTTCCATACAGTCTTCCAGCCTCTGTGCCCCAATGGGGGCATTGTCTGGGGTTGTTGTGGCCAGTGTGCAGGACCTAGCATTTGGTCTTGTTGAACTTCTTCCCATTGGCTTCAGCCCATTAATACAACCTGTCCAGATCCCTCTATCATCTGCAGACTTACTGAGGGTGCACTCAGTGCCTTCATCCAGGTCACCAGTAAAGATATTAAAGAGGGTAGGTTCCGTTACTGACCCCTGGGGGTGACATCTTGTGACTAGCATTGTATCTTTGTACAATGAGTTTAGACAATAATGCACATTTTCAGATGGAGAGACTAAGAAAATTCTTCTTTAAGACTTTACAGTGAGTCAGATACTGATTCAAAGACATATCAGACTAGCTTAAATGCCTCGTCTTCTTTCAAGAGTCTGTTCAGACTTCTCACCTAGAACTTGATCTTGCATTCCTTCTCAAGCAGATCCTTGAAATTAACAGAAACTCTGCTTCCATAAGGACACGTGTGCATCTCTTATACACCTAGAGACAAATTGCAAAACTAGTACTCTGTCATAGAAATATTCATGGAATCTGTGTGAACTGGCAGGTTGAGAGAAAAACACTTCCCTAGATTGTTCATTGACTACATTTATTTTTATTTTTATTTTTATTCTTATTTTTATTTTTTTTCTAGAGAGAATGTGTACTAGCTTAGTTTAGCTGCTAGTCCACTATCAGTTTTTATGCTTCACTTACTCTGTCTACCCTTCCCAGAGGTCTGTTTCTTGGAATTCAAGTCAACTTTTTTGAAAAAGCATAGAGCCACAAGGTATGAAGTTGCATTTCACAGGTTCATTCACACTTTCCTCCAGTTACTGCTGAATGTTTCTACTGTAGCTCTGTCTCACTCCAATTTATAGCAGAGAGAGGAGGTTCTTTTAATATCTATATACACGGCGTGAGATTAAGAAACAACAGTTCAAATGTTGGTCCAACCAGTTTATTAATTAGGGAAATGGGGAAAGGGAGGACGGACACTATTATGAATTAGGATAATGGGGAAGGGAAGGAGGGCGATAGAAAAGATAGAAAAGATAGAAGCAAGGAGTCTTTATAGGAAGCAAGAGGGAGATAGTCACCACCATGGATCCAGCGTGGTTCGTAGTTCAGTCTTTGATCTTCAGTAGTGGTGGGTCGTCAGCCATTGTTCTGTTGATGACGACGAAAACCACGACGATGACCAGGGCAGCGATGGCCCCTTTTCAATGTTTTCAAAGTGGTTGAATCAGATGTCTTTGGAGTGACAGCTCAAATCCAAAGTGGTTGAGTCAGCTCTCCTTGGAATGGCAGCTTCTGGCTCCGGGATCTCAGCAGGAAACTCCTTTGTTCCTATCTTCCTGGCCTTGACAGCAGGTAAGAGGGAGCAGGGAGGCACCAGCTTGTATCTTGCCTTCACAGGATACAATGGCATTGTCCCCCAGTCTTCCATAGCAAACAGGAGTTATTTGGTCACAGGCTAGATCTTCTGCCAGTAAACAGTCCTGAGCACTATCTTCCGAAGGCAAACATCTCCAAAGATGTAAAATTGTCCACACAGTGATGTTGATTGCCACACTACAACACCCATCACTCATCTTCTAGACAAGTCAGTCTTATCACAAGAAATACCTCAGGAAGCAAGCTTTGAGCCAAAATAACAAAGAAGGATTCTCACACGCTCGAACCTTAATGGCAAAGGAATTAAGATAGTAACTTCTATGCAAACTCTCTTAGTTATGTTCAATAAACTTAAAAATAAATTGTTTAATCCACATTTTCTCAATAATATATTAAAAAAAAAAATAAATCTGTTATGACCTAAAGCCTGATCAATGGTGTCCTTATGTTTGCCGTTGCTTTCCCTTCTTTATTTTTTGTATTTCTATAATATAAATTTCAGGGAGTAAAATAACAGCTAATTTATGTGTCTACATTTGACAAGTTCCCAATAACTTGCTAATAAATGTTCATCTCTTGTCTGTTCTGACTGACAGCCCAGAAATAGCCTTTTAAATTGTGTCAGATTCTCATATCTCTATTTGAAAGGTAAACTTAAACAATTTTCATGGCAAGGTGAATGAAGTCTTGAATGTAAAGAATCAGCTGTTTTGGTCATTGTAACAAGCTTTTGTCTAAGAAACTGCATGATTTTATTTCTGAACACTAATAGCTGACTGAAAACTGTTGCAGATGTCCATTTACTTTGGGACATTTGATAGCTCAAAGTAATTTATTTACCAAAATAGGCCTATTCTCACTATTTTCTTATTATATATTTAGTCATTACTTTGCCTTTTCTCCACTGTGGAATGAATGAAAATGTTCCATTGCCATAAACAGCAGTAAGGTTTTCTAAAAAAGTAAAAAGTAGTGGATTCAAAAACCCTGAGGAGAAGAATATGATTTCATCAACTGTCATATACTTATTCATTATCTCAATCAAGAAATATTATAATTGTATTACAATAGCTTTCTATGTTTGCAGTAAAGATTGAATCACTGACATGCCTTACACTCTATGTGCTTATAAAATTACGCTCTAGTTTCAAGAAAGACTTTACAATAGAACAGATAAAAGCTACTAGAGAAAATGTGGCTGTTGGTCTACCAATCTAATATACTCACTGCACATAAACACTCTGTCCCATGGCCCAGAAAGAATCAGAATTGTAATAAGCTCTTTCTTGCTTCTCCCCATTACTGAGTTGCTCCTGTTGCAACGTGCTATTGCAGTACAAATAACAGAATGCCAAAGTACCAACAACTTAACATAAAATAAGTAAATCCAGAAACTGAGAAACTAAATTCATAATGAATTTAAAACATACGTATTAAGTTCATTACATTAAGTACATTAAGGAAAATGTAAATATACTTTGTGACTTGATGGTTTTTGATTTAGCTGCACATCCATTGGCCTTTTTTTTTCTGATAGAAAATCTGCACTTTTTTTTCACTGTTTTTTTCTTTTATTGAATATTTGAAGATCATATAAAGATATTTATTTTTTTTCAGGTCACCCATGGTTAAAAAGGAATCCTGCTTTATTCCTTCCATATATTTTCAGAGCAACTTTTACTTTAATATTTTCTTTTCAGAATCAACAAAGAAAATATCTTTCACATACTCAATACAAAATGCAATCTAGTAGTACAAAATTTCATGTGAAAATTAGTTTGTTAAAACTTTTATATGTAATTAAGCATAGGGTCAATCTGGACATAGATAAAGAGCTTTTATGTGTTTTGAACTGTGAATAACAAAACTTTATTTTAATTGCAGTTGACAAGGCATTCTGATTTATTTGTAGTCTTTCATTTGAAACATCCATTTTCTCTGTATTTTATCTTTCAATGTAGCCAGTGAGCCTGAGAATGTCTCACGGTCTCTTAAAGGAGTTGATTGTAAAATACAATATACAGTTAGATTTCACAGCATTTTCAAGCTTAAAAATTAGGATGAGATATTTTGAGTGCTGATATCAGCTTGAACCATGCTAAGTCTGAAATCAGAATGTACTTGAAAGTAATTATACAGTGAAATGCACTGACTCAGAGCAAATTCACAAGACTGTATAAAGAATCTACGAAGCAAGAATGATATCAATAATTGGAGATGAAAATAAATTTCTAGTAAATATATAATATATAATATATAATATATAATGTGTAAAAGGAACTAGTCCACTAGTAAAAATAAAATTGCTTTCCAAGTCTGCATAAGCTTAGGATTTGTTTTGCTTTGTCTTGGTTTAGTTTGCTTTCAGAAGCTATAGAAACAGTCTTGGTGTTTGGTAGAGAGTACTTCTTGGAATATGTTTTATTTTACTCATTTTTGTGGAGAGAAAAAAATTATATTGACATAAATCACAATAAGACTTTCAGCATTAAAG
Source organism: Tympanuchus pallidicinctus (assembly GCF_026119805.1). Lineage (NCBI taxonomy): Eukaryota > Metazoa > Chordata > Aves > Galliformes > Phasianidae > Tympanuchus > Tympanuchus pallidicinctus. The sequence goes on from NW_026294758.1 coordinate 45,373,493, forward strand.
CTGAAGACCTGACCTTTAGAGGCCTTAGAACTCCAATTCATAGAATATTTGAAGAAATACCTTCTAAAGCAAGAATGCTATTCTGGAGAATATAGAAGTGTGTTAAGCAAAAAAAAATTGAGTTGGTTAAGCATTTTACAGTTAATCTGTAAAATCCATATCCATTCACCAATAGAAGTGTGTTTCTTCACCTGGCAGGAATACAAATAGAGATTAATCTAGACAGACCACAGGATAAATGTTCCTCACTTCAGTGATGAGTTGAAATTGGGAACAGCAGACTGAATTTCTGTTATTCCTCTGACAATCAGCTGGAATTAAGTGTTACCCCTAAATATCCGTGTCAAAATATCAGCTTGAAGTAAATTTGACAGTGTGAGTTCATGGAACACATTTTCTGAAATATCTAGGAAATGAAAATCCTACTGATGACATTTCCTAATCTTAACGTGGTATACAATAGAGTTAATTAGCAAGAACAGTTGATGATTTTAAGGAAGATGAACAACATAAACTCTTGAATCTCACAGGAAGCACTACAATTTTGAGTGTTTACTTCTCAATTGCAATGAATTATAGGTTTGTTTCTGTATCTTGGTAGAAGGTGAGATGCTTCAGCTCTGATTCCCTTGCTGTTTTGAATAAGAATTACTAGAGGTAGTGATTTCATGATTTGAGAGAAAAACCTGGATAGAACACATTTATTTCATGATTATTAACAATAATTAAAGAGAGAACATGGATTTTTTTTTTCATTTTTGATAGACCAGTTTACTATGAAAATGAGCTGCAGAACTCTTAGCTAGATTCTGAAGCATTTTTCTGTAAAACAACAGTGTTTTGATACAAATTCTATATTTGTTCTATAGGATTTAATCAACTGAGTTTTTAAACATCTCAGGCTTTGATTCATTATCAGCTATTTGTCTATTAAATTAGTAATTGCTTATAGATGTTTCTAGATGGTGGTCTTTAAAACAGTCCTGTAGAAGCCTACAATACTCCTTGCAAATTCTATAGGATTCTATAGTTTTATTTAAACAACTACTTATTATGTTTATTTCTGAGTTTTAAATTCACAAAAACTAGTCTGTGCTTGAATATATCCAAACAACTTTTTTCTATTTTTTATGACGTTTTACATTTCCCCCAAATGTAATACTAATATGGAGTGAACATGAAGCAGATTAAGAAATAATTATAGAAATCCCAGAATAAGACTTAAGAACTTTAAAATTCTGTGTCTATATGATCATCATTTACACCAAAATGAAGTTTGTCTGTTTAGTATTTGATATACGTTAGTATAAACAAAGAAGTAGAACCCAGCTATTGCTCTGCATGTTTTATTACTACCTAGAATTTCTTTAAAAAAAAGTAGGGGAAAAAAAACAAACACAGTAAAGTACATTTGTACTCAATTTGGGAAGCATGACATGACTTAATATCTGTGAAATGATTATGCTTATATTAGATTCAGTTCTCATTAACAAAACAAAAACTAAAACTTGTTTTTCATTTTTAAATGCCTCATGTATCCTCATGCATTTAAATTTTTGAGTTTGCATGCAGATATCATCATTAGGGTAGTCTGAGTTTGAACACAAGTATCCTGAGTGCATAGTCATATTGCAGATGTTGCATTATTATTAGCTCTTTACTCAGAGTACATTTCTAATTCTTCTAACATTTCTATTCACAATGTTTTACTGTTTACTTTACAGCAAGCCTGTACACTACTATCTATTTCTCCTGGCATATAGTAAGAGAATTTATATGCCTCACACATAATGCACATGAAGAACATTTTACAAAAAGTCATAAAGTACCAGAGTTCTAATAACAAAATTTAGTATTCACTACTGTAAATAGGAAGTTTGGCTGACATTTAAAGTCACACCACAACTGAGAGAGCTATCATTATGGCAATAAAAGGGTTCAATCTTCAAAAGAACTTCATAATCCTCAGTAAAATTGTCCTGAATCTCCCGTTCCCTTGATACTAGGCACAGACAGTACACATACTCATAGTAAGCCCTTCTCTGCAATATCCTATTAAAAGGTATGTACTAGCACCATACACTTGAATGGAAAGTGTACTACCCTAGCATGGCAGCCTTTAGCAGCTAAAAAGCTTTGGAGCCACATGAGGTCTAGCCTGATAATTAAAGTTGAAAGCAGCAGCAAGTTCAAGAGAAATGTTTATAGACCAACAAAAAGGGGATAATGAGTTTATTTTGCAGCTGAAACAAAAGAACATTTAAAATTCCCGTTTTTGCTTCTGGGAGATTGACAAGTGTCTGTAACTCTCTAGAGAAACAGTTTTGAACAGAAGACTAAACACAGACTGAAGGGCTCCACTGCTGAAAGCAAATTGCCGAAAAGGGAATAAAGAAAAAATACTCTGAAAGGTAGTTATCTCCAGAGTAAAAATACCAGGAAGACCAAAGCATAAAATTCAGATAAATATCTTCTAAGAATCTTGTAAAAAAAAGTTTCTGTCATAAAAATGAGTGGTTACACTACTGTAGATAAAACTCTCAAAGGATAAAACAGAAACTTATGATGATAAATTTATGCACAGGTGGAACAAAAGAAATCACTTAGAACACTAAGGGCGTGGTAAAATAAAATCAATATAAAATGAACATTTTAGTTCTAACCGAATTATTAGTATTAGTACAGGCTTTTTTCAATTTGTAGAGCATTAAAGTTTCTTAATGGGTTCTTAGGAACAAGCACAATACTTTTTTCATGTGTTAAAATTATTATTCTAGGCTTTACAGCATTTATTCTTTTGATGCAGTCCTGTAACTCCTACTATGTTAGCGTTATATGTACACCATGAGAAGAATAGAAGCAGTGTGTGTTTTACTCTAAAAATTATTGAACTAACACCTCATTCTGACTGAGAAAGTTGTTTATTTTTCAAAAACTTTCAGCTATGAATTTTCAATCTTATAACCTCTCAGTAACAAAGGTAGACCAACTAATACATAGGTGCTGAAGTGAATAGCTAATCACCTCATTTAGCTAATGCTAAAGCAGACAGATACTCTAGTATGTGCTAGAAGCTCAGCACCATTTGTCTAGGTGTACTATTGTGAGGTATAAAAAAAAAAAGTTACAAATAATTGATGATAAAATTTCATGACACTTCTTCACATGTGTGCATGTTAGTGAGTCATCAATACCTAAGTATCAACTTGAAAATTTCTTTTGATTCTTTCCTGCTGGTCTTTTAGAAACTAGTTTTCAGTTATGCTTGAATGAAACAAATACTGGTATAGGCCTTAAGAATTGATTATTACACATTACTGCTTTTCCACATGGGGGATTATGAAGTAGCAAAGTGCAGTTTAAATGCCAACAAAAGTGGCTTCAGAGCTGCTGCAGGAATTGAGGGCATAGATCATCTTCTCTTCTCTGCTCCCTGTAGTATGCAAGGACACTGAAAGAAACAAAGGGATCCAATCCATGAGAACTTCGTTTCTCAGCTGACAACACTATCAGAAACTTGTTTGGTTTTTTTTTTGACAACAGAATGGCATGCATCAGACTGGCTTAGAGACGCTAGGTGGCTTTTAACTCTCTCAGAAGCGGAAGAAGCTCCTTGGGGAGAGACTAGCAGGGACTGTAAAGGAAAAAACTGAAAATATTGAGAAATGATTTTCTCGTGCTATGTAAAAGGATAGGGATTTTAAAACTCAAAATTTAATAGAATGTTTTCCTCAAAGCTCTTGATGGTGCTCTTTCGTGGTTGCTTTTTTGTGGTTTCCAACTGCAAAATGAGATATTAAGGTGGGTCTATGTGGATAAGAAAGTTTATGGTCTTATTCATTACAGGCCCATGATCATTTCTTGTAATAATACCTAGGCATAGCTGTTTTTCATACTAAAAGTTAAAAATAATCTTCCTCAAAACGATTTAATGCGTCAGCTTAAAAAGCTCAGACAGAACTTTTTTTTTCCCCTGGGAGTGCAGTATGTAGAGCAAAGACGCACTCATACACACAAGTTATATCTATATATCTTTATAATATGTAGGTAAAATACATTATGATATTTTCTTCATGTGTCGAATGAGCAACAGGTTACTCAAAATTCAAACCCAACCATCACTGCTTTTTAAAATCATCACGTCTATTTCTTTCATAGCTAGTACTCAAAGCAGACTGTGCTATAGCTGTTCTTCAAAGTAGTACGCTTTAATATAGTCAGTTAATGAAATTAATAAAATAAAAGCCAAAGGATGCACACACTGATTTTTTAAGTCTTCTCAAGTTACAATAAAATACTAAAATAATTATATGTAGTCATAGGATTTCTTGCTGTATATTTATTTAGCTGCAGAAATTATTTCTCTGATAGTTTAACATGTGATATGTACTCAACTACTTCAAAAGGTTGCATACATGCCTTCTTCTCTATGGATGCCTCTCCTCTTCATTGCCTCCTCCATTCTTCAGGAAAATTAGTTTCAATCCTGTTCTCTAAAAGGAATGAGTTTTATATTTTGTTTTTAAAAGGGGTGACAGCTGTTATTGCTAATAAATCAATAGAGAAATAGTTCCATTGCTGAAATCAGACACAGCCCTAGTGCTCTCAGTCAAGTGTTTGTGTTGCCTCTATGGAACAGTGTCCCTCACTGACAGATTCTCATCTTTGTATTTAGGCTTCATGATTTCATCATCTGCACCTTCTTCATACAACTTACGCTGTGTCAAGCATGTCCACATGGATTTGGCACAGTATTTTCCTTGTGCTTACACTGATTTTTTATTTAATTGACACACATCATGCTAAGCTAAGCTTAGGCTGTTTAAGAGCAGCTCCCTACACTTCCTCTACTTCACTTGTGTAGATGAAAGTTGGTGAGAAAATTATGTCGAAAGATCATTATATTGAAAGAAAAGCTTACTTGTACTCTACCTTAAATTGATGTAATATTAAGCAAACATTCACAAAAGACATTTTGTTGATATTTGTCAAGCATGATTTGGAGATGCTCACTCTAACTGTAGATTTTAATAAATATCGTTTTACACTTCTGTTCACAAATCATATTTTTGTCTTTTTTAGAGTTAACACTGAACTTGGCAAATCTCATGCCAAGTCAACAGGAAATTCATGTGTACACTTTCCCTTTCTTCTGGGCCTATCATCTCCTGTTAGCAGAGCCTTCCTTCATACTCAGAAAGATCAGGAGTGAGGTGTAAGGTACACCCACAGCCTCCACAGATAGGACATCAGGGAAGGACTTCACCGTCCACCCATAAAGGAACTTCTTTTCAGTCCCCCACTGAAGATTTGTGTAGGTTCTGTACTAAATACAGAAAAACTGTGAGTAACTTGGACAAGCACCATTTTTTTTTAATGCTCAGTAATAGATTTCAAGGGATATCCTCTTCAAATAATTCTTCAGTGCTCATGGTCTGTTTTAAAGATATATCTCTTTTTTTCTAATTTTGTTCAACAGTAATAACACTTTTATTGTTTGTTATTCATGTTTGTTCTTTATTCAAATGTTGATATAACATCCAAATTGATACACTTGTCTGGGTACACTGGTGTATTACGCACCACAATAAAATTTCAAAAGCATAGTCTCTAGCTTCAATAATATACTGTTTAATTCACAGAACAAAACTGTGTTTAGTGTACTGGCCCAAGAATCTTCATCAAAACCTGAAGGATGAAATTCCTCCAGCTTTATTCCTTCTTTCTTTTTTCTAAAGGACCAAACTTCAGGCATTCTGGGACACCTTTCTGTCCACTTACAAAGATCCTTCTTTTTCTAAATGTTAACTCTGAAGCTAATCTAGAAATGTAAGAAATAAAATCATAGAATGGAACTATAGAATATTCCAAGAATATCCAAAAGGCACCACCTAAACTTCAAACCAAGTATTGCCCAAATGCTTCTTGAACTCCAGCTGCTTAGTGCTGTGATTGCTGCCCTGGTTGGCCTATTCCAGTTTGGAGAATAATATTTTCCTGATATCCAGCCACGAACCCTGACAAACCTCATGCCCTGATGTCCTTCTTATATTGTGCATCGTGAACAGCACAAAGTGCTCAAGGTGAGGCAAACCAGATAAATGCAGATTAGGACAATCCTTCCCCTTTAAAAGCTACCTGTAGCTATTAAATAATAGCTGGGCTTGATGCAGTGTGGTGTACAGTTGGCCCTTTTGGCTGCCAGGACACACTGCCGATTCATGTTCAACTTGCCATTAGGCTGAACCACCATATCACTTTCTGTGGGTATGGTCTCTAGCTTTTTGTTCCATAGTCAGTACATATATACAGCAATGCCCCATCTGGGGTGTAGAATCTAAAACTTTCCTTGTTAAACTCCATGTGGTTGGTGACTGCCCAGGCCTTCCATTTGTCAAGATCTCTCTGTAAGTCCTCTCTATCCTCAAGAGCACAAACAATTCCTCTTAATTTAGCATCACTTGCAAACTCACTGAGTATTCAAGTCTTTCATGTAGGTTATTTGTAAAAACACTGAAGAGAATTGGAGCTCCGATGAAGCCATATTAGTAGTTGACCACCAGTGATGAAACCCCATTTACTGTAAATGTTTGAGCCAATCGGACAGTTGTTTACTCATTGTATTACTTGTTTGTCTATCTGTGCACTGGACATTTTGTCCAGAAAGATACTGGACAGAAAGGTATTGTAAAAAATACTATTTAAATCTTTGCTGAGATCCAGGGAGATTATTGCTTTTATAACACACAGTATTATTTGCATATTTATTATTTCTTAATAAAATATGCATTATTTATATATATATATAGTGTATATAGTGTATATATAGTGTATATATATATATAGTATTATTTATATAGCACAGAAGTATGTTGTACTACAATATTATTCTCATATGAAAATAGTTCTAAGCACAGATGATGGTTTCTCCTATAAGTTCCATTGTGAGGTTCCTAAATCTTACAGCTGTGAAATTAATGCAGTTAGTATCATTTATACTTGCCAGCTTCAGATGTGAAGCATGTAGACTGCATTAAAAATCATTTAGTAAAAGTATAGTATAGAATAAATAATATATCTGTAAGCTATATAAAATCAGTAGAAGAAATGGCCATGGTTTAAGTCATCTAACTGTCTGAAGCAGCATAATTCTTTTAGGTTTACACATCTAGTGCAAATGGGAGGAAGAAGGGAGAAAGGGATAGTATGACCCCCTGGTCTGACAATTCCTTTCGCAGAACATGCACTTTTACTCTCTCCTCTTTAGTGAAGCAAGCAAAAGATGCTTTTGTCCTATTCTCAATTCAGATTGATATGTAATATCTTTATTTTGATGATTTGTTGTTTTATACTTAAGAATGAGTATGAAACAATTGTTAGTAAAAGTGTAATATATTTACTGGTATCAATATTTAACACAGAATACTAATGATATAAAGAAGAAAAAAAAAGATTTAAAAAATGATCTATGTGTTTTGAATCAATCCATAGGTGTCGACTACTAACACTGGAAGTGAGCTTTAGTATGCATAGAAACCTGATATTAGTTATCCACATCATAAAATGTAGTTCGAAAAATTAATGCTCAAGACATAGTCTGCCATCATAGTATTTCTTGTTCTCTTCATTTTATTTTTAAAACGGAGGAAAAAAGAATCACAGATATGTTGAAATATGTCTCAGGCAATGCAATCATGTTCTCTTAATCCTCATTCTTGGCAAGACCTAGTCCAGCCCTGATTTAGTGTAATCTAAATCCTCACCCCTGTCTGGAAACTAGACCTCAAATTAGGAATGGTAATCATGAAAATTCCTATCATTCTCTTTTGCAGCGCTCTTGTCTTTTGTTTATCAGTGCAAGATGTATTGTTTCATTCTTGTGATGTCTGAATATGTAAATAAATGGGAGGTTGTATTTCTTCAGAGGTTTAGTGTTTCTCTTCCTAAGTGTGGATACTGTGCACTTAAACCTCTTCAAACTCTCTGCCTTTGTTTTATTACTATAATCCTGACTGAATCCTCTCCTTATGCTGGAGAACGGACATTTGGCAGTGATTCTTGAATTCCCTGAATTTTTTTTTAGGACACGACCTTTTTTATTTCACTTTCCATTCCCAGTGAGAAAAACAGATATCCAGAAGCTCAGCCACAGCCAAATTTGGTCATGATATTACGATATTATTATTATTATTATTATTATTACAATATTATGATATTCAGATGATATATTATTCTGAAAGCTGTGACAATGTCCAAGTGCAAATTTGAGAATAACTCCTTTTTTTAAGCTCATCTATTTTGTTTTGTTTTGTTTTAATGAATGATGATTCTTTGAGTGTTGATTCTAGGCTGTTGGTATTTCATTATTAAAGAAGACTTGTTGCCGTCAGTGGGACAGATCACTTGCTATTCACACCTTAAATTTTGCAGATTTTGAGAACTGGTAAAAGAGGGTACGATTACTTCTTCCATTTTCATATCCTTATGAAAATATCTGACTTCAGTGTACTCAGTTGTTGAAACAGAGAACATACTTAAGGCTAAATTCTAATAACAGTGAATGTTAAGTGTCTTAATTCAATGTGAAATTCCTGGTTCAACATTCATATAAATGATAATTCAGGCTCTATGTTTTGTTATACACACACTACTCTATTTGCAGAGTAACTGCATTGATCTACTGAACTTTTTTTTTTTTTTTTTTTTTTTTTTTTTTTTTTAATCAGAAGTTAGTTGTGGATCTTGATGATGAAGAATATTTAAAAATGTATTTTTAAATGAAAGTTTTTTAATGGGATGGTATGGGCAGCTGTCTTCTTGTTGAATATTTACTGATTGTTAGTGAGTTTCTGATCATCTTATTGGTGTCTTGTTCCTTTTCCTGCATGGTATAATTGCTTAAAATGTAACATAAATCAAAATTATTATCTACCTGTATTACTGCAGTGCAGTCATTACCTGATTTTACTGACTTAGAGCAGTGCTATGTAAAAGTAGCAGTCTACAACAGCTTTGAAAAAAGAACTCTTGGAGAAGAAGTAGTTCTATATTTGTAATTTGTTTCAGCAAAATTTATTTTGTAAAATATTTCACTAAGAATAATGTTTAGTAATTGACATTTTTCTTATTTATTATATCTTTTCAATCCAACTTAGTCTTTTATGTATACTAATGAACTGTTTTGTTCTTATTTTTTAATTTATTCATTTGCATAGTTCTTCAGTAATAGTAGAGAATACCAATTTTGCTGCAAAATGTTTATTTCAGTCCCTCCTCCACTCTATTTGATTTTACTGTTTTCAGACCCACTTTCAGTTAAGTTGTAGGAAGAATGATTTTGAATGATATGGTCATGATGTCAAAACAGAGCAAATTATATGCTGCTGCCATCTGGAATAGTGAATATAAAAGCTTTATTTACACTGTTCTTTGAAATAATAAACTTTATTGCAGCAATTTATCTTCAGTATCTATAGCATATTCTGGGAATACTCCATGTGTGCCTTTTTAATTCTACGAGCTATAGAATGACTAAAATTTGCCAGTGGCAAAGCCATCACTGAATCTTGAAATATATTTTTTTCTTCCTTAATAGAATGGAGAACAACCTTCCATTTCCACAAAAAGAATAATTGGTTCACATGGGACCATGTTTCTTTTTATGAGACACGATGAAATACTTAAGTATATATCTTTGTAAGGGAGATTACATAGGTTTAATTGCAGGTTAATTCTAGGTCTGTCTATGGTGCAAACAGCTAATGTGGAAGCAAATACTCAACGTCTATGTTTCATATTGACTATCCAGTCTTGGAACTTGCTGCTACTACCTCTATACTCCATAATCCACATGTAATGTCAACAAACTGTGTTTTGGGTACTTCACTTTTATCAATAACAATATCAATAACATAGTAATTAAGTCTTAATGTTCTATATCTGAGAAATTTATTCTGTCCTTCTTGTTAAATCACAATGTTGATAGTTAAAGAGATTCAGCAAGTTAGCATTATGAAGAATTTAGGACTTTAAATCCTGATCCATTTCTATAAACAGCCACTTTTTACAGATCTAAAAGTTTTCTGCACTAAAAGTAGTCAAAATGTAAATATGATGTCTTGAGCAGTGGATGAAAATAGCATTCTCTTATTTTAATCATGTTGGTAGATTTATCATGAAGAGTGAAATCCATTGTATTAGGTTTGATTCTTTCTCTTTCTTTGGATCCTTCTTTTATATGTATGTAAATTTTACAGCATACATGCTTCTAAACATGCTGAAATCTTATTGAAGATTTGTAACATTTGAAAATGAAAGACTGGAGTAGCATTTTTGTTATTGTTGTTCAAGAGTTATAAGTTATAGTTAAAGAAGGAAAATAGTAGAATTTGTCATATGTATTTATGCCACAGATATGTATAGAGTTTTTTGTTGTAGTTGTTTTGTGTTTTTTTTTTTTTATGGACACTCTTAAAAATGAACATGGATTCTTTTTGTTAGAGAATAATTCTACTTGAAATATGAGTATTTTCAAAATGCATTCCCTTCAAAACTAACAGTTACTCAAAAGCTGAGTTTAGCTAGAGGAAGGAATCTCTTGGAGTTTTTTTTACAGATAAGCAGTGTCGAACAGACTGACTACACAAAGAGAATGTTTAGAAATGCACTCAAGAACAACTGTGATTGATAAAAAGAAAAGGCAAGAAAGCTTCAAATCATCATCTCTTAAGAGTTCATACGATAATCAGTCTTTGTAATTGCCTATGATGTTGTTCAGATCAAACATTTGAGAGCAAATAACTTTTGAAGACCTCTTTTAGAAGTGATACTAGCACAGGAGTTAATGTATTTTCTTAATGTCAGTAATGGAACACAGTGTTTAATTGAGACTTATGCTGTTACAGCATCTAATAAATTCAAAGAATGTGCTCTATTCCTAAATCTTTGTCATCATAAGCAAAACTTTTGATATATATGCTATTCACTAACCACAAGGACAGAAAAATCTGCTCTTTAATGGCCTCTCAAACTGACAGTACCAAATGGCTTTGAGAAGGTCAAGCCTGATTTAAATTGTTGGTGCACTGAAAGCTAGTTCACTAGTACTGAATATTAATATGAAACATTGGTAAATAGTGTAATTTAGAGTTTAGGCAGCATGTTAACAAGCAACAAAAAATAATATTTTCCCCTTATGTACCTTATGTATGTAGGCCTACCAATGTACCAAAAATTTTTAATGGTTATTTTTCTCCTACAGAGAGAGGCAGTTCCTTAATAAACAAGGAATAAACTTGTTTAATAAACTGCTCGGATCTGTTGCACAATGTGTTTGATGATTTGCTATCATCAAAATGTAAAGAGAGTTTTGTACAAATCACTAATACTGTTAGAGAAAAAAAAAAAATCTTAAAAACTAAATCCTCTCTGATCAGCACTTCAATTAGAAATTTCATTATTTTTTCAGTCCATTTTATGTTGAATATATGGTTTTATTGCCAAATACCAAAAACCAGATTGGAAACAAGATGCAACTTTCAAAAAAGTAGCAGTTACAGCTATTTCAGTCCAGTATATTGTGATGTTTCTCATAAAAATTCAACAAAGACCACTCATTCAAAGAGATTCGATGCATACAGGGAATGGATAGAATTTAATTACCCTTATTAAAAGTAAGAAAAGAAAGCTCTTTACTACTCCATCCTATTTGTATTCAGGATAGATTATCTGTGTTGTACACTTGTGAATCCACAGAAGGCATTTCAGAGTTTTCGATATCAGTCAAGGAAATGAAAGGTCATTAAAATCCATTTACATAGTTGTTCTAATTCGCAAGTCAAATATTGTTACTTCCAAATTAAAGACTTCATGTTTGTAAGCAGATTTGAGTCTCAGCTGTGTTTGGGCAGAGATCCTATAGCTAATAAAGAGTTTCACACATAGTTACAATCTGGTAGAGATACTAGGTTAACAATTTAAGTAAGCATATAGAATCACAGAGTCATAGAATTGCTGAGATTGGAAAAGAGTCTCAAAATCATCAAGTCCAACCTCAACCTTACCATACTACCCCAACTCTAACAACCCCCCAGTAAATCATGTCCCTGAGCACCACATCCAAACAGATTTTGGTGTTTCAGGGATGGTGACTCAGCCACTTCCTTGGGAAACCTATTCTAGTGCTTAACGACCCTTTCTGTAAATAAGCTCTTCCTGATGCCAAAACCTCCCCTGGTGCAACTTGAGGCCATTTCTCCTTGCCCTGTCACTGTCACCAGTGAGAAGAGACCAACCAAGCACCTGCTGCAATCACCATTCAGGTATTTGAAGACAGCAATAAGGTCTCCCCTCAGCATCCTCTTCCTCAGACTAAACAGCCCCAGATCCTTGAATCACTCCTCGTAGAGCATATTCTCCAACCCCTTCACAAGCTTTGTTGCCCTTCTTTGCACCTGCTCTCCAGCACCTCAATGTCTTTTCTAAATTGAGGTGCCCATATGCTGAGCACAGTATTCAAGGCAGGGCCTCACCAGTGTCAAGTACAGGCATAGGATTACTTCCCTAGACCTGCTCACCACACCATTCTTGATACAAGCCAGGATGCCTGGTCACACTCCTGGCTCATATTCTGTACTGTCCATCAGTACAACAAGGTCCCTTTCCATCAGGCAGCTCTCCAGCTACTGCTCCCCAAGACTGTAATGTTGCCTGGGGCTGTTGTGACCAAAATGCAGGACCCAACACTTGGCTCTATTGAAACTCATACAATTTATCTTGGCCAATTAATCCAGTCTATCCAGGTCCTTCTGTAGTGCCTTTCTCCGTTCTGGTAGATCAACACTCCCTCCCAGATTGATGTCAACTATGAACTTACTGAGAGTGCACTCAATCCCCCCATCAAGATCATTAATAAAGGTGTTAAACAGTTGTGGTCCCTATGCTGTGCCCTGGGAAACACCACTTGTGACTGGCCACCAACTGGATTTAACTCAATTGACCACAGGTCTTCGGACACAGCAATCCAGCCAGTGTTTCACTCAGCAGAGTGCATGCCCATCCAACCCATGCACAGCCAGCTTCTCCATGAGGATGTTGCAGGGGACAGTGTCAAAGGCTTTACTGAAGTCCAGGTAGACCACACTGACAGCTTTACCTTCAATCCACTAAATGGGTCACCTTGTCATAGAACAGTATCAAGTTTGTCAAGCAGAAGCATGAAGCCATGCTGACTGGACCTGATCTCCTGGTTGACCTTGAAATGATCTGTGATGGCTCTTGAGATTATCCATTCTATAACCTTCCCTGCCAGTGATGTGAGATTGATAGGTCTGTAGTAACCATGATCATCATTCCAGCCCTTTTTAAGGATGGATGTCACATTTGCCAATCTCAAGTCTACTGGGAGATTCCCGGTTAGCCAGGATTGTTGAAGGATGATTGAGAGTGCCTTGGCAACCACATTTGCCAACTCCCTCGGCATTTCAGGGTGCAGTCCATCTGACTCCAAGAACTTGTGAGTGTCCAGCTTTTGAAGCAGATCCAAAACCATTACCTCATGGATTTTGCTGGCCCTATGCTGTTCCGCATACCTATCTTCCAGCGCAAGAGGCTGTGTGCCCAGGGAACAACTAATCTTATTAAAGATTTCTTATTAAAGGCAAAGGCATTAAGTACCACAGCCTTATCCTGATCCTTGGTCACCGTGTTCCCCTCTGTATCCAACAAAGGATGCAGGTTCTCCCTAGCCCCCTCTTACTGTTGATGTATTTGTATAAATATTTGTGGGAGAATTGTTTTTACTAAAGCATAGCAGTTTCTATATTAATTTGTGTTGAAAGCAGTTAAAGAACCTGTGGGTGACATCAAACCTCAGGGACTACAAAGATTTGTAGGATATACTTGCTTCCTATACGTTTAATTGCTCTTGTTCAGTTTTTCTTAATATTTCACTAC